>NC_056439.1:54221457-54433957 GCF_018296145.1 Oncorhynchus tshawytscha | reverse complement strand
TAGAGAGAGAGTGGCAGGTAGCAGGATATAGCCAGGGGACCAGTCCCAACACTATAGAGAGAGGTGGCAGGTAGCAGGATATAGCCAGGGGACCAGTCCCAACACTACAGAGAGAGGTGGCAGGTAGCAGGATATAGCCAGGGACCAGGCCCAACACTAGAGAGAGAGGTGGCAGGTAGCAGGATATAGCCAGGGGACCAGTCCCAACACTAGAGAGAGAGGTGGCAGGTAGCAGGATATAGCCAGGGGACCAGTCCCAACACTACAGAGAGAGGTGGCAGGTAGCAGGATATAGCCAGGGGACCAGTCCCAACACTAGAGAGAGAGGTGGCAGGTAGCAGGATATAGCCAGGGGACTTCCGGCGCCGACAGAGATGGCCGCCTCGCTTCGCGTTCCTAGGAAACTATGCAGTTTTTTGTTTTTTTACGTGTTATTTCTTACACTAGTACCCCAGGTCATCTTAGGTTTCATTACATACAGCCGAGAAGAACTACTGAATATAAGATCAGCGTCAACTCACCATCAGTACGACCAAGAATATGTTTTTCGCGATGTGGATCCTGTGTTCTGCCTTACAACCAGTGTAACGGAGTGGATTACATGCAGCGACCAAAAAAAAAAAAACGACTCAGAAAAAGAGGGAAACGAAGCGGTCTTCTGGTCAGACTCCGGAGACGGGCACATCGTGCACCACTCCCTAGCATTCTTCTTGCCAATGTCCAGTCTCTTGACAACAAGGTTGATGAAATCCGAGCAAGGGTAGCATTCCAGAGGGACATCAGAGACTGTAACGTTCTCTGCTTCACGGAAACATGGCTAACTGGAGAGACGCAATCCGAAGCGGTGCAGCCAGCGGGTTTCTCCACGCATCGCGCGGACAGAAACGAACATCTTTCTGGTAAGAAAAGGGGCGGGGGCGTATGCCTTATGGCCAACGTGACATGGTGTGATGAAAGAAACATACAGGAACTCAAATCCTTCTGTTCACCTGATTTAGAATTCCTCACAATCAAATGTAGACCGCATTATCTACCAAGGGAATTCTCTTCGATTATAATCACAGCCATATATATCCCCCAAGCAGACACATCGATGGCTCTGAACGAACTTTATTTAACTCTCTGCAAACTGGAAACGATTTATCCGGAGGCTGCATTCATTGTAGCTGGGGATTTTAACAAGGCTAATCTGAAAACAAGACTCCCTAAATTTTATCAGCATATCGATTGCGCAACCAGGGGTGGAAAGACCCTGGATCATTGTTACTCTAACTTCCGCGACGCATATAAGGCCCTGCCCCGCCCCCTTTCGGAAAAGCTGACCACGACTCCATTTTGTTGATCCCTGCCTACAGACAGAAACTAAAACAAGAAGCTCCCACGCTGAGGTCTTTCCAACGCTGGTCCGACCAAGCTGACTCCACACTCCAAGACTGCTTCCATCACGTGGACTGGGAGATGTTTCGTATTGCGTCAGACAACAACATTGACGAATACGCTGATTCGGTGTGCGAGTTCATTAGAACGTGCGTTGAAGATGTCGTTCCCATAGCAACGATTAAAACATTCCCTAACCAGAAACCGTGGATTGATGGCAGCATTCGTGTGAAACTGAAGGCGCAAACCACTGCTTTTAATCAGGGCAAGGTGTCTGGTAACATGACTGAATACAAACAGTGCAGCTATTCCCTCCGCAAGGCTATCAAACAAGCTAAGCGCCAGTACAGAGACAAAGTAGAATCTCAATTCAACGGCTCAGACACAAGAGGCATGTGGCAGGGTCTACAGTCAATCACGGACTACAGGAAGAAACCCAGCCCAGTCACGGACTAGGATGTCTTGCTCCCAGGCAGACTAAATAACTTTTTTGCCCGCTTTGAGGACAATACAGTGCCACTGACAAGGCCTGCAACGAAAACATGCGGTCTCTCCTTCACTGCAGCCGAAGTGAGTAAGACATTTAAACGTGTTAACCCTCGCAAGGCTGCAGGCCCAGACGGCATCCCCAGCCGCGCCCTCAGAGCATGCGCAGACCAGCTGGCCGGTGTGTTTACGGACATATTCAACCAATCCCTATACCAGTCTGCTGTTCCCACATGCTTCAAGAGGGCAACCATTGTTCCTGTTCCCAAGAAAGCTAAGGTAACTGAGCTAAACGACTACCGCCCGTAGCACTCACATCCGTCATCATGAAGTGCTTTGAGAGACTAGTCAAGGACCATATCACCTCCACCCTACCTGACACCCTTGACCCACTCCAATTTGCTTACCGCCCAAATAGGTCCACAGACGATGCAATCTCAACCACACTGCACACTGCCCTAACCCATCTGGACAAGAGGAATACCTATGTGAGAATGCTGTTCATCGACTACAGCTCGGCATTCAACACCATAGTACCCTCCAAGCTCGTCATCAAGCTCGAGACCCTGGGTCTCGACCCCGCCCTGTGCAACTGGGTACTGGACTTCCTGACGGGCCGCCCACAGGTGGTGAGGGTAGGCAACAACATCTCCTCCCCGCTGATCCTCAACACTGGGGCCCCACAAGGGTGCGTTCTGAGCCCTCTCCTGTACTCCCTGTTCACCCACGACTGCGTGGCCATGCACGCCTCCAACTCAATCATCAAGTTTGCGGACGACACAACAGTGGAAGGCTTGATTACCAACAACGACGAGACGGCCTACAGGGAGGAGGTGAGGGCCCTCGGAGTGTGGTGTCAGGAAAATAACCTCACACTCAACGTCAACAAAACTAAGGAGATGATTGTGGACTTCAGGAAACAGCAGAGGGAACACCCCCATCCACATCGATGGAACAGTAGTGGAGAGGGTAGCAAGTTTTAAGTTCCTCGGCATACACATCACAGACAAACTGAATTGGTCCACTCACACAGACAGCATCGTGAGGAAGGCGCAGCAGCTCCTCTTCAACCTCAGGAGGCTGAAGAAATTCGGCTTGTCACCAAAAGCACTCACAAACTTCTACAGATGCACAATCGAGAGCATCCTGGCGGGCTGTATCACCGCCTGGTATGGCAACTGCACCGCCCTCAACCGTAAGGCTCTCCAGAGGGTAGTGAGGTCTGCACAACGCATCACCGGGGGCAAACTACCTGCCCTCCAGGACACCTACACCACCCGATGCTACAGGAAGGCCATAAAGATCATCAAGGACATCAACCACCCGAGCCACTGCCTGTTCACCCCGCTATCATCCAGAAGGTGAGGTCAGTACAGGTGCATCAAAGCTGGGACCGAGAGACTGAAAAACAGCTTCTATCTCAAGGCCATCAGACTGTTAAACAGCCACCACTAACATTGAGTGGCTACTGCCAACACACTGTCAATGACACTGACTCTACTCCAGCCACTTTAATCATGGGAATTGATGGGAAATTATGTAAATATATCACTAGCCACTTTAAACAATGCTACCTTATATAATGTTACTTACCCTACATTATTCATCTCATATGCATACGTAGATACTGTACTCTATATCATCGACTGCATCCTTATGTAATACATGGATCACTAGCCACTTTAACTACGCCACTTGGGTTACATACTCATCTCATATGTATATACTGTACTCGATATCATCTACTGTATCTTGCCTATGCTGCTCTGTACCATCACTCATTCATATATCCTTATGTACATATTCTTTATCCCCTTACACTGTGTATAAGACAGTAGTTTTTTTGGAATTGTTAGTTAGATTACTTGTTCGTTATTTCTGCATTGTCGGAACTAGAAGCACAAGCATTTCGCTACACTCGCATTAACATCTGCTAACCATGTGTATGTGACAAATACAATTTGATTTGATTTGATTTTGACCAGTCCCAACACTCGAGAGAGAGGTGGCATGTGGCAGGATATAGCCAGGGGACCAGTCCCAACACTACAGAGAGAGGTGGCAGGTAGCAGGATATAGCCAGGGGACCAGTCCCAACACTATAGAGAGAGGTGGCAGGTAGCAGGATATAGCCAGGGGACCAGTCCCAACACTATAGAGAGAGGTAGCAGGATATAGCCAGGGGACCAGTCCCAACACTATAGAGAGAGGTGGCAGGTAGCAGGATATAGCCAGGGGACCCGTCCCAACACTATAGAGAGAGATGGCAGGTAGCAGGATATAGCCAGGGGACCAGTCCCAACACTACAGAGAGAGGTGGCAGGTAGCAGGATATAGCCAGGGGACCAGTCCCAACACTATAGAGAGAGGTAGCAGGATATAGCCAGGGGACCCGTCCCAACACTATAGAGAGAGATGGCAGGTAGCAGGATATAGCCAGGGGACCAGTCCCAACACTATAGAGAGAGGTGGCAGGTAGCAGGATATAGCCAGGGGACCAGTCCCAACACTATAGAGAGAGATGGCAGGTAGCAGGATATAGCCAGGGGACCAGTCCCAACACTATAGAGAGAGGTGGCAGGTAGCAGGATATAGCCAGGGGACCAGTCCCAACACTATAGAGAGAGGTGGCAGGTAGCAGGATATAGCCAGGGGACCATGCCCAACACTATAGAGAGAGGTGGCAGGATATAGCCAGGGGACAGTCCCAACACTATAGAGAGAGGTGGCAGGTAGCAGGATATAGCCAAGGGACCAGTTCCAACACTATAGAGAGAGGTGGCAGGTAGCAGGATATAGCCAGGGGACCAGTCCCAACACTAGAGAGAGATGGCAGGTAGCAGGATATAGCCAGGGAACCAGTCCCAACACTATAGAGAGAGGTGGCAGGTAGCAGGATATAGCCAGCGGACCAGTCCCAACACTATAGAGAGAGGTGGCAGGTAGCAGGATATAGCCAGGGGACCAGTCCCAACACTATAGAGAAAGGTGGCAGGTAGCAGGATATAGCCAGGGGACCAGGCCCAACACTATAGAGAGAGGTGGCAGGATATAGCCAGGGGACCAGTCCCAACACTATAGAGAGAGGTGGCAGGTAGCAGGATATAGCCAAGGGACCAGTTCCAACACTATAGAGAGAGGTGGCAGGTAGCAGGATATAGCCAGGGGACCAGTCCCAACACTATAGAGAGAGGTGGCAGGTAGCAGGATATAGCCAGGGGACCAGTCCCAACACTATAGAGAGAGGTGGCAGGTAGCAGGATATAGCCAGGGGACCAGTCCCAACACTATAGAGAGGTGGCAGGTAGCAGGATATAGCCAGGGGACCAGTCCCAACACTATAGAGAGAGGTGGCAGGTAGCAGGATATAGCCAGGGGACCAGTCCCAACACTATAGAGAGAGGTGGCAGGATATAGCCAGGGGACCAGTCCCAACACTATAGAGAGAGGTGGCAGGTAGCAGGATATAGCCAGGGGACCAGTCCCAACACTATAGAGAGAGGTGGCAGGATATAGCCAGGGACCAGGCCCAACACTATAGAGAGGTGGCAGGTGGCAGGATATAGCCAGGGGACAAGTCCCAACACTAGAGAGGGAGGTGGCATGTAGCAGGATATAGCCAGGGGACCAGTCCCAACACTATAGAGAGAGGTGGCAGGTAGCAGGATATAGCCAGGGGACCAGGCCCAACACTATAGAGAGAGGTGGCAGGTAGCAGGATATAGCCAGGGGACCAGTCCCAACACTATAGAGAGAGGTGGCGGGATATAGCCAGGGGACCAGTCCCAACACTATAGAGAGGTGGCAGGTAGCAGGATATAGCCAGGGGACCAGTCCCAACACTATAGAGAGAGGTGGCAGGTAGCAGGATATAGCCAGGGGACCAGTCCCAACACTATAGAGAGAGGTGGCAGGATATAGCCAGGGGACCAGTCCCAACACTATAGAGAGAGGTGGCAGGTAGCAGGATATAGCCAGGGGACCAGTCCCAACACTAGAGAGAGAGGTGGCAGGTAGCAGGATATAGCCAGGGGACCAGTGCCAACACTATAGAGAGAGGTGGCAGGATATAGCCAGGGGACCAGTCCCAACACTATAGAGAGAGGTGGCAGGTAGCAGGATATAGCCAGGGGACCAGTCCCAACACTATAGAGAGAGGTGGCAGGTAGCAGGATATAGCCAGGGGACCAGTCCCAACACTATAGAGAGAGGTGGCAGGTAGCAGGATATAGCCAGGGGACCAGTCCCAACACTATAGAGAGAGGTGGCAGGTAGCAGGATATAGCCAGGGACCAGTGCTGTACAGTATAGTGATGAGTGGGCTGACAGTACTGTAGAGTGATGAGTGGGCTGACAGTACTGTACTGTAGAGTGATGAGTGGGCTGACAGTACTGTACAGTATAGTGATGAGTGGGCTGTAAGTACTGTACAGTAGAGTGATGAGTGGGCTGACAGTACTGTACAGGAGAGTGATGAGTGGGCTGACAATACTGTACAGTAGAGTGATGAGTGGGCTGACAGTACTGTACAGTAGAGTGATGAGTGGGCTGACAGTACTGTACAGTATAGTGATGAGTGGGCTGACCTTACTGGACAGTAGAGTGATGAGTGGGCTGACAGGACTGTACAGTAGATTGATGAGTGGGCTGACAGTACAGTACAGTATAGTGATGACTGGGCTGACAGTACTGCACAGTATAGTGATGAGTGGGCTGACAGTACTGTACAGTATAGTGATGAGTGGGCTGACAGTACTGTACAGTATACTGATGAGTGGGCTGACAGTACTGTACAGTATAGTGATGAGTGGGCTGACAGTACAGTACAGAAAAGTGATGAGTGGGCTGACAGTACTGTACAGTATAGTGATGAGTGGGCTGACAGTACTGTACAGTATAGTGATGAGTGGGCTGACAGTACTGTACTGTAGAGTGATGAGTGGGCTGACAGTACTGTACGGTATAGTGATGAGTGGGCTGACAGTACTGTAGAGTGATGAGTGGGCTGACAGTACTGTACTGTAGAGTGATGAGTGGGCTGACAGTACTGTACAGTATAGTGATGAGTGGGCTGACAGTACTGTACAGTAGAGTGATGAGTGGGCTGACAGTACTGTACTGTAGAGTGATGAGTGGGCGGGCTGGGCTGACAGTACTGTACAGTAGGGTGATGAGTGGGCTGACAGTACTGTACAGTAGAGTGATGAGTGGGCTGACAGTACTGTACTGTAGAGTGATGAGTGGGCTGACAGTACTGTACTGTAGAGTGATGAGTGGGCTGGCAGTACTGTACAGTAGAGTGATGAGTGGGCTGACAGTACTGTACAGTATAGTGATGAGTGGGCTGACAGTACTGTACAGTATAGTGATGAGTGGGCTGACAGTACTGTATAGTAGAGTGATGAGTGGGCTGACAGTACTGTACAGTATAGTGATGAGTGGGATGGCAGTACTGTACTGAAAAGTGATGAGTGGGCTGGGCTGACAGTACTGTACAGTAGAGTGATGATTGGGCTGGGCTGACAGTACTGTACTTTAGAGTGATGAGTGGGCTGACAGTACTGTAGAGTGATGAGTGGGCTGACAGTACTGTACAGTAGAGTGATGAGTGGGCTGACAGTACTGTACAGTATAGTGATGAGTGGTTAGGCAGTACTGTACAGTAGAGTGATGAGTGGGCTGACAGTACTGTACAGTAGAGTGATGAGTGGGCTGACAGTACTGTACAGTATAGTGATGAGTGGCTTGACCTTCCTGGACAGTATAGTGATGAATGGGCTGACAGTACTGTACAGTAGAGTGATGAGTGGGCTGACAGTACTGTACAGTAGAGTGATGAGTGGGCTGACAGTACAGTATTGCAGAGTGATGAGTGGGCTGACAGTACAGTATTGTAGAGTGATGAGTGGGCTGACAGTACTGGACAGTAGAGTGATGAGTGGGCTGACAGTACTGTACAGTAGAGTGATGAGTGGGCTGACAGTACTGTACAGTATAGTGATGAGTGGGCTGACAGTACTGTACTGTAGAGTGATGAGTGGGCTGACAGTACTGTACAGTATAGTGATGAGTGGGCTGACAGTACTGTACAGTAGAGTGATGAGTGTGCTGACAGTACTGTACAGTAGAGTGATGAGTGGGCTGACAGTACTGTACAGTATAATGATGAGTGGGCTGGGCTGACAGTACTGTACAATAGAGTGATGAGTGGGCTGACAGTACTGTACAGTACAGTGATGAGTGGGCTGACAGTACTGTACAGTAGAGTGATGAGTGGGCTGACAGTCCTGTACAGTATAGTGATGAGTGGGCTGACAGTACTGTACAGTACAGTGATGAGTGGGCTGACAGTACTGTACAGTAGAGTGATGAGTGGGCTGACAGTACTGTACAGTATAGTGATGAGTGGGCTGACAGTACTGTACAGTACAGTGATGAGTGGGCTGACAGTACTGTACAGTAGAGTGATGAGTGGGCTGACAGTACTGTACAGTATAGTGATGAGTGGGCTGACAGTACTGTACAGTAGAGTGATGAGTGGGCTGACAGTACTGTACAGTAGATTGATGAGTGGGCTGACAGCACTTTAGAGTGATGAGTGGGCTGACCTTACTGGACAGTATAGTGATGAGTGGGCTGACAGTACTGTACAGTAGATTGATGAGTGGGCTGACAGTACTGTACAGTATAGTGTTGAGTGGGCTGACAGTACTGTACAGTATAGTGATGAGTGGGCTGACAGTACTGTACAGTATAGTGATGAGTGGGCTGACAGTACTGTACACTATAGTGATGAGTGGGCTGACAGTACTGTACAGTATAGTGATGAGTGGGCTGACAGTACTGTACAGTATAGTGATGAGTGGGCTGACAGTACTGTACAGTATAGTGATGAGTGGGCTGACAGTACTGTACAGTATAGTGATGAGTGGGCTGACAGTACTGTACAGTAGATTGATGAGTGGGCTGACAGTACAGTACAGTATATTGATGAGTGGGCTGACAGTACTGTACAGTATAGTGATGAGTGGGCTGACAGTACTGTACAGTATAGTGATGAGTGGGCTGACAGTACTGTACAGTATAGTGATGAGTGGGCTGACAGTACTGTACAGTAGAGTGATGAGTGGGCTGACAGTACTGTACTGTAGAGTGATGAGTGGGCTGACAGTACTGTAGAGTGATGAGTGGGCTGACAGTACTGTAGAGTGATGAGTGGGCTGACAGTACTGTACAGTATAGTGATGAGTGGGCTGACAGTACTGTACAGTAGAGTGATGAGTGTGCTGACAGTACTGTACAGTATAGTGATGAGTGGGCTGACAGTACAGTATTGTAGAGTGATGAGTGGGCTGACAGTACTGGACAGTAGAGTGATGAGTGGGCTGACAGTACAGTATTGTAGAGTGATGAGTGGGCTGATAGTACTGTACAGTAGAGTGATGAGTGGGCTGACTGTACTGTACAGTAGAGTGATGAGTGGGCTGACAGTACTGTACAGTATACTGATGAGTGGGCTGACAGTACTGTACAGTATAGTGATGAGTGGGCTGACAGTACAGTACAGAAAAGTGATGAGTGGGCTGACAGTACTGTACAGTATAGTGATGAGTGGGCTGACAGTACTGTACAGTATAGTGATGAGTGGGCTGACAGTACTGTACAGTACAGTGATGAGTGGGCTGACAGTACTGTACAGTAGAGTGATGAGTGGGCTGACAGTACTGTACAGTATAGTGATGAGTGGGCTGACAGTACTGTACAGTACAGTGATGAGTGGGCTGACAGTACTGTACAGTAGAGTGATGAGTGGGCTGACAGTACTGTACAGTATAGTGATGAGTGGGCTGACAGTACTGTACAGTACAGTGATGAGTGGGCTGACAGTACTGTACAGTAGAGTGATGAGTGGGCTGACAGTACTGTACAGTATAGTGATGAGTGGGCTGACAGTACTGTACAGTAGAGTGATGAGTGGGCTGACAGTACTGTACAGTAGATTGATGAGTGGGCTGACAGCACTTTAGAGTGATGAGTGGGCTGACCTTACTGGACAGTATAGTGATGAGTGGGCTGACAGTACTGTACAGTAGATTGATGAGTGGGCTGACAGTACTGTACAGTATAGTGTTGAGTGGGCTGACAGTACTGTACAGTATAGTGATGAGTGGGCTGACAGTACTGTACAGTATAGTGATGAGTGGGCTGACAGTACTGTACACTATAGTGATGAGTGGGCTGACAGTACTGTACAGTATAGTGATGAGTGGGCTGACAGTACTGTACAGTATAGTGATGAGTGGGCTGACAGTACTGTACAGTATAGTGATGAGTGGGCTGACAGTACTGTACAGTATAGTGATGAGTGGGCTGACAGTACTGTACAGTAGATTGATGAGTGGGCTGACAGTACAGTACAGTATATTGATGAGTGGGCTGACAGTACTGTACAGTATAGTGATGAGTGGGCTGACAGTACTGTACAGTATAGTGATGAGTGGGCTGACAGTACTGTACAGTATAGTGATGAGTGGGCTGACAGTACTGTACAGTAGAGTGATGAGTGGGCTGACAGTACTGTACTGTAGAGTGATGAGTGGGCTGACAGTACTGTAGAGTGATGAGTGGGCTGACAGTACTGTAGAGTGATGAGTGGGCTGACAGTACTGTACAGTATAGTGATGAGTGGGCTGACAGTACTGGACAGTAGAGTGATGAGTGGGCTGACAGTACTGTACAGTATAGTGATGAGTGGGCTGACAGTACTGTACAGTAGAGTGATGAGTGTGCTGACAGTACTGTACAGTATAGTGATGAGTGGGCTGACAGTACAGTATTGTAGAGTGATGAGTGGGCTGACAGTACTGGACAGTAGAGTGATGAGTGGGCTGACAGTACAGTATTGTAGAGTGATGAGTGGGCTGATAGTACTGTACAGTAGAGTGATGAGTGGGCTGACTGTACTGTACAGTAGAGTGATGAGTGGGCTGACAGTACTGTACAGTATACTGATGAGTGGGCTGACAGTACTGTACAGTATAGTGATGAGTGGGCTGACAGTACAGTACAGAAAAGTGATGAGTGGGCTGACAGTACTGTACAGTATAGTGATGAGTGGGCTGACAGTACTGTACAGTATAGTGATGAGTGGGCTGACAGTACTGTACTGTAGAGTGATGAGTGGGCTGACAGTACTGTACGGTATAGTGATGAGTGGGCTGACAGTACTGTAGAGTGATGAGTGGGCTGACAGTACTGTACTGTAGAGTGATGAGTGGGCTGACAGTACTGTACAGTATAGTGATGAGTGGGCTGACAGTACTGTACAGTAGAGTGATGAGTGGGCTGACAGTACTGTACTGTAGAGTGATGAGTGGGCGGGCTGGGCTGACAGTACTGTACAGTAGGGTGATGAGTGGGCTGACAGTACTGTACAGTAGAGTGATGAGTGGGCTGACAGTACTGTACTGTAGAGTGATGAGTGGGCTGACAGTACTGTACTGTAGAGTGATGAGTGGGCTGACAGTACTGTACAGTAGAGTGATGAGTGGGCTGACAGTACTGTACAGTATAGTGATGAGTGGGCTGACAGTACTGTACAGTATAGTGATGAGTGGGCTGACAGTACTGTATAGTAGAGTGATGAGTGGGCTGACAGTACTGTACAGTATAGTGATGAGTGGGATGGCAGTACTGTACTGAAAAGTGATGAGTGGGCTGGGCTGACAGTACTGTACAGTAGAGTGATGATTGGGCTGGGCTGACAGTACTGTACTTTAGAGTGATGAGTGGGCTGACAGTACTGTAGAGTGATGAGTGGGCTGACAGTACTGTACAGTAGAGTGATGAGTGGGCTGACAGTACTGTACAGTATAGTGATGAGTGGTTAGGCAGTACTGTACAGTAGAGTGATGAGTGGGCTGACAGTACTGTACAGTAGAGTGATGAGTGGGCTGACAGTACTGTACAGTATAGTGATGAGTGGCTTGACCTTCCTGGACAGTATAGTGATGAATGGGCTGACAGTACTGTACAGTAGAGTGATGAGTGGGCTGACAGTACTGTACAGTAGAGTGATGAGTGGGCTGACAGTACAGTATTGCAGAGTGATGAGTGGGCTGACAGTACAGTATTGTAGAGTGATGAGTGGGCTGACAGTACTGGACAGTAGAGTGATGAGTGGGCTGACAGTACTGTACAGTAGAGTGATGAGTGGGCTGACAGTACTGTACAGTATAGTGATGAGTGGGCTGACAGTACTGTACAGTATAGTGATGAGTGGGCTGACAGTACTGTACTGTAGAGTGATGAGTGGGCTGACAGTACTGTACAGTAGAGTGATGAGTGTGCTGACAGTACTGTACAGTAGAGTGATGAGTGGGCTGACAGTACTGTACAGTATAATGATGAGTGGGCTGGGCTGACAGTACTGTACAATAGAGTGATGAGTGGGCTGACAGTACTGTACAGTACAGTGATGAGTGGGCTGACAGTACTGTACAGTAGAGTGATGAGTGGGCTGACAGTACTGTACAGTATAGTGATGAGTGGGCTGAAGGTACTGTACAGTAGAGTGATGAGTGGGCTGACAGTACTGTACAGTAGATTGATGAGTGGGCTGACAGCACTTTAGAGTGATGAGTGGGCTGACCTTACTGGACAGTATAGTGATGAGTGGGCTGACAGTACTGTACAGTAGATTGATGAGTGGGCTGACAGTACTGTACAGTATAGTGTTGAGTGGGCTGACAGTACTGTACAGTATAGTGATGAGTGGGCTGACAGTACTGTACAGTATAGTGATGAGTGGGCTGACAGTACTGTACACTATAGTGATGAGTGGGCTGACAGTACTGTACACTATAGTGATGAGTGGGCTGACAGTACTGTACAGTATAGTGATGAGTGGGCTGACAGTACTGTACAGTATAGTGATGAGTGGGCTGACAGTACTGTACAGTATAGTGATGAGTGGGCTGACAGTACTGTACAGTAGATTGATGAGTGGGCTGACAGTACAGTACAGTATATTGATGAGTGGGCTGACAGTACTGTACAGTATAGTGATGAGTGGGCTGACAGTACTGTACAGTATAGTGATGAGTGGGCTGACAGTACTGTACAGTATAGTGATGAGTGGGCTGACAGTACTGTACAGTAGAGTGATGAGTGGGCTGACAGTACTGTAGAGTGATGAGTGGGCTGACAGTACTGTAGAGTGATGAGTGGGCTGACAGTACTGTAGAGTGATGAGTGGGCTGACAGTACTGTACAGTATAGTGATGAGTGGGCTGACAGTACTGGACAGTAGAGTGATGAGTGGGCTGACAGTACTGTACAGTATAGTGATGAGTGGGCTGACAGTACTGTACAGTAGAGTGATGAGTGTGCTGACAGTACTGTACAGTATAGTGATGAGTGGGCTGACAGTACAGTATTGTAGAGTGATGAGTGGGCTGACAGTACTGGACAGTAGAGTGATGAGTGGGCTGACAGTACAGTATTGTAGAGTGATGAGTGGGCTGACAGTACTGTACTGTAGAGTGATGAGTGGGCTGATAGTACTGTACAGTAGAGTGATGAGTGGGCTGACAGTACTGTACAGTAGAGTGATGAGTGGGCTGACAGTACTGTACAGTATAGTGATGAGTGGGCTGACAGTACTGTACAGTAGAGTGATGAGTGTGCTGACAGTACTGTACAGTATAGTGATGAGTGGGCTGACAGTACTGTACAGTAGAGATATGAGTGGGCTGACAGTACTGTACAGTAGAGTGATGAGTGGGCTGACAGTACTGTACAGTAGAGTGATGAGTGGGCTGACAGTACTGTACAGTAGAGTGATGAGTGGGCTGACAGTACTGTACAGTATAATGATGAGTGGGCTGGGCTGACAGTACTGTACAATAGAGTGATGAGTGGGCTGACAGTACTGTACAGTACAGTGATGAGTGGGCTGACAGTACTGTACAGTAGAGTGATGAGTGGGCTGACAGTACTGTACAGTATAGTGATGAGTGGGCTGACAGTACTGTACAGTAGAGTGATGAGTGGGCTGACAGCACTTTAGAGTGATGAGTGGGCTGACCTTACTGGACAGTATAGTGATGAGTGGGCTGACAGTACTGTACAGTATAGTGATGAGTGGGCTGACAGTACTGTACAGTAGAGTGATGAGTGTGCTGACAGTACAGTATTGTAGAGTGATGAGTGGGCTGACAGTACTGTACAGTATAATGATGAGTGGGCTGGGCTGACAGTACTGTACAGTAGAGTGATGAGTGGGCTGACAGTACTGTACAGTATAGTGATGAGTGGGCTGACAGTACTGTACAGTAGAGTGATGAGTGGGCTGACAGTACTGTACAGTAGAGTGATGAGTGGGCTGACAGTACTGTACTGTAGAGTGATGAGTGGGCTGACAGTACTGTACTGTAGAGTGATGAGTGGGCTGACAGTATTGTACTGTAGATTGATGAGTGGGCTGACAGTACTGTACAGTATAGTGATGAGTGGGCTGACAGTGAGGTACAGTAGAGTGATGAGTGGGCTGACAGTACTGTACAGTAGAGTGATGAGTGGGCTGAGAGTACTGTACAGTAGAGTGATGAGTGGGCTGACTGTACTGTACAGTAGAGTGATGAGTGGGTTGACAGTACTGTACTGTAGAGTTATGAGTGGGCTGACAGTACTGTAGAGTGATGAGTGTGCTGACAGTACTGTACAGAATAGTGATGAGTGGGCTGACAGTACTGTAGAGTGATGAGTGGGCTGACAGTACTGTACAGTAGATTGATGAGTGGGCTGACAGTACTGTACAGTATAGTGTTGAGTGGGCTGACAGTACTGTACAGTATAGTGATGAGTGGGCTGACAGTACTGTACAGTATAGTGATGAGTGGGCTGACAGTACTGTACACTATAGTGATGAGTGGGCTGACAGTACTGTACAGTATAGTGATGAGTGGGCTGACAGTACTGTACAGTATAGTGATGAGTGGGCTGACAGTACTGTACAGTAGAGTGATGAGTGGGCTGACAGTACTGTACAGTAGAGTGATGAGTGGGCTGACAGTACTGGACAGTAGAGTGATGAGTGGGCTGACAGTACTGTACTGTAGAGTGATGAGTGGGCTGACAGTACTGTACTGTAGAGTGATGAGTGGGCTGACAGTACTGTACAGTAGAGTGATGAGTGGGCTGACAGTAAGGTACAGTAGAGTGATGAGTGGGCTGACAGTACTGTACAGTAGAGTGATGAGTGGGCTGAGAGTACTGTACAGTAGAGTGATGAGTGGGCTGACTGTACTGTACAGTAGAGTGATGAGTGGGTTGACAGTACTGTACTGTAGAGTTATGAGTGGGCTGACAGTACTGTAGAGTCATGAGTGGGCTGACAGTACTGTACAGTACAGTGATGAGTGGGCTGACAGTACTGTACAGTAGAGTGATGAGTGGGCTGACAGTACTGTACAGTATAGTGATGAGTGGGCTGACAGTACTGTACAGTAGAGTGATGAGTGGGGCTGACAGTACTGTACAGTAGATTGATGAGTGGGCTGACAGCACTTTAGAGTGATGAGTGGGCTGACCTTACTGGACAGTATAGTGATGAGTGGGCTGACAGTACTGTACAGTAGATTGATGAGTGGGCTGACAGTACTGTACAGTATAGTGTTGAGTGGGCTGACAGTACTGTACAGTATAGTGATGAGTGGGCTGACAGTACTGTACAGTATAGTGATGAGTGGGCTGACAGTACTGTACACTATAGTGATGAGTGGGCTGACAGTACTGTACAGTATAGTGATGAGTGGGCTGACAGTACTGTACAGTATAGTGATGAGTGGGCTGACAGTACTGTACAGTATAGTGATGAGTGGGCTGACAGTACTGTACAGTATAGTGATGAGTGGGCTGACAGTACTGTACAGTAGATTGATGAGTGGGCTGACAGTACAGTACAGTATATTGATGAGTGGGCTGACAGTACTGTACAGTATAGTGATGAGTGGGCTGACAGTACTGTACAGTATAGTGATGAGTGGGCTGACAGTACTGTACAGTATAGTGATGAGTGGGCTGACAGTACTGTACTGTAGAGTGATGAGTGGGCTGACAGTACTGTAGAGTGATGAGTGGGCTGACAGTACTGTAGAGTGATGAGTGGGCTGACAGTACTGTACAGTATAGTGATGAGTGGGCTGACAGTACTGGACAGTAGAGTGATGAGTGGGCTGACAGTACTGTACAGTATAGTGATGAGTGGGCTGACAGTACTGTACAGTAGAGTGATGAGTGTGCTGACAGTACTGTACAGTATAGTGATGAGTGGGCTGACAGTACAGTATTGTAGAGTGATGAGTGGGCTGACAGTACTGGACAGTAGAGTGATGAGTGGGCTGACAGTACAGTATTGTAGAGTGATGAGTGGGCTGACAGTACTGTACTGTAGAGTGATGAGTGGGCTGATAGTACTGTACAGTAGAGTGATGAGTGGGCTGACAGTACTGTACAGTAGAGTGATGAGTGGGCTGACAGTACTGTACAGTATAGTGATGAGTGGGCTGACAGTACTGTACAGTAGAGTGATGAGTGTGCTGACAGTACTGTACAGTATAGTGATGAGTGGGCTGACAGTACTGTACAGTAGAGATATGAGTGGGCTGACAGTACTGTACAGTAGAGTGATGAGTGGGCTGACAGTACTGTACAGTAGAGTGATGAGTGGGCTGACAGTACTGTACAGTAGAGTGATGAGTGGGCTGACAGTACTGTACAGTATAATGATGAGTGGGCTGGGCTGACAGTACTGTACAATAGAGTGATGAGTGGGCTGACAGTACTGTACAGTACAGTGATGAGTGGGCTGACAGTACTGTACAGTAGAGTGATGAGTGGGCTGACAGTACTGTACAGTATAGTGATGAGTGGGCTGACAGTACTGTACAGTAGAGTGATGAGTGGGCTGACAGCACTTTAGAGTGATGAGTGGGCTGACCTTACTGGACAGTATAGTGATGAGTGGGCTGACAGTACTGTACAGTATAGTGATGAGTGGGCTGACAGTACTGTACAGTAGAGTGATGAGTGTGCTGACAGTACAGTATTGTAGAGTGATGAGTGGGCTGACAGTACTGTACAGTATAATGATGAGTGGGCTGGGCTGACAGTACTGTACAGTAGAGTGATGAGTGGGCTGACAGTACTGTACAGTATAGTGATGAGTGGGCTGACAGTACTGTACAGTAGAGTGATGAGTGGGCTGACAGTACTGTACAGTAGAGTGATGAGTGGGCTGACAGTACTGTACAGTAGAGTGATGAGTGGGCTGACAGTACTGTAGAGTGATGAGTGGGCTGACAGTACTGTACTGTAGAGTGATGAGTGGGCTGACAGTACTGTACTGTAGATTGATGAGTGGGCTGACAGTACTGTACAGTATAGTGATGAGTGGGCTGACAGTAAGGTACAGTAGAGTGATGAGTGGGCTGACAGTACTGTACAGTAGAGTGATGAGTGGGCTGAGAGTACTGTACAGTAGAGTGATGAGTGGGCTGACTGTACTGTACAGTAGAGTGATGAGTGGGTTGACAGTACTGTACTGTAGAGTCATGAGTGTGCTGACAGTACTGTACAGAATAGTGATGAGTGGGCTGACAGTACTGTAGAGTGATGAGTGGGCTGACAGTACTGTACAGTATAGTGATGAGTGGGCTGACAGTACAGTACAGTATAGTGATGAGTGGGCTGACAGTACTGTACACTATAGTGATGAGTGGGCTGACAGTACTGTACAGTATAGTGATGAGTGGGCTGACAGTACAGTATTGTAGAGTGATGAGTGGGCTGACAGTACTGGACAGTAGAGTGATGAGTGGGCTGACAGTACTGTACAGTAGAGTGATGAGTGGGCTGACAGTACTGTACAGTATAGTGATGAGTGGGCTGACAGTACTGTACTGTAGAGTGATGAGTGGGCTGACAGTACTGTACAGTATAGTGATGAGTGGGCTGACAGTACTGTACAGTAGAGTGATGAGTGGGCTGACAGTACTGTACAGTAGAGTGATGAGTGGGCTGACAGTACTGTACAGTATAATGATGAGTGGGCTGGGCTGACAGTACTGTACAATAGAGTGATGAGTGGGCTGACAGTACTGTACAGTACAGTGATGAGTGGGCTGACAGTACTGTACAGTAGAGTGATGAGTGGGCTGACAGTACTGTACAGTATAGTGATGAGTGGGCTGACAGTACTGTACAGTAGAGTGATGAGTGGGCTGACAGTACTGTACAGTAGATTGATGAGTGGGCTGACAGCATTTTAGAGTGATGAGTGGGCTGACCTTACTGGACAGTATAGTGATGAGTGGGCTGACAGTACTGTACAGTAGATTGATGAGTGGGCTGACAGTACTGTACAGTATAGTGTTGAGTGGGCTGACAGTACTGTACAGTATAGTGATGAGTGGGCTGACAGTACTGTATAGTGATGAGTGGGCTGACAGTACTGTACACTATAGTGATGAGTGGGCTGACAGTACTGTACAGTATAGTGATGAGTGGGCTGACAGTACTGTACAGTATAGTGATGAGTGGGCTGACAGTACTGTACAGTATAGTGATGAGTGGGCTGACAGTACTGTACAGTATAGTGATGAGTGGGCTGACAGTACTGTACAGTAGATTGATGAGTGGGCTGACAGTACAGTACAGTAGATTGATGAGTGGGCTGACAGTACTGTACAGTATAGTGATGAGTGGGCTGACAGTACTGTACAGTATAGTGATGAGTGGGCTGACAGTACTGTACAGTATAGTGATGAGTGGGCTGACAGTACTGTACAGTAGAGTGATGAGTGGGCTGACAGTACTGTACTGTAGAGTGATGAGTGGGCTGACAGTACTGTAGAGTGATGAGTGGGCTGACAGTACTGTAGAGTGATGAGTGGGCTGACAGTACTGTACAGTATAGTGATGAGTGTTGCTGACAGTACTGGACAGTAGAGTGATGAGTGGGCTGACAGTACTGTACAGTATAGTGATGAGTGGGCTGACAGTACTGTACAGTAGAGTGATGAGTGTGCTGACAGTACTGTACAGTATAGTGATGAGTGGGCTGACAGTACAGTATTGTAGAGTGATGAGTGGGCTGACAGTACTGGACAGTAGAGTGATGAGTGGGCTGACAGTACAGTATTGTAGAGTGATGAGTGGGCTGACAGTACTGTACTGTAGAGTGATGAGTGGGCTGATAGTACTGTACAGTAGAGTGATGAGTGGGCTGACAGTACTGTACAGTAGAGTGATGAGTGGGCTGACAGTACTGTACAGTATACTGATGAGTGGGCTGACAGTACTGTACAGTATAGTGATGAGTGGGCTGACAGTACAGTACAGAAAAGTGATGAGTGGGCTGACAGTACTGTACAGTATAGTGATGAGTGGGCTGACAGTACTGTACAGTATAGTGATGAGTGGGCTGACAGTACTGTACTGTAGAGTGATGAGTGGGCTGACAGTACTGTACGGTATAGTGATGAGTGGGCTGACAGTACTGTAGAGTGATGAGTGGGCTGACAGTACTGTACTGTAGAGTGATGAGTGGGCTGACAGTACTGTACAGTATAGTGATGAGTGGGCTGACAGTACTGTACAGTAGAGTGATGAGTGGGCTGACAGTACTGTACTGTAGAGTGATGAGTGGGCGGGCTGGGCTGACAGTACTGTACAGTAGGGTGATGAGTGGGCTGACAGTACTGTACAGTAGAGTGATGAGTGGGCTGACAGTACTGTACTGTAGAGTGATGAGTGGGCTGACAGTTCTGTACTGTAGAGTGATGAGTGGGCTGACAGTACTGTACAGTAGAGTGATGAGTGGGCTGACAGTACTGTACAGTATAGTGATGAGTGGGCTGACAGTACTGTACAGTATAGTGATGAGTGGGCTGACAGTACTGTATAGTAGAGTGATGAGTGGGCTGACAGTACTGTACAGTATAGTGATGAGTGGGATGGCAGTACTGTACTGAAAAGTGATGAGTGGGCTGGGCTGACAGTACTGTACAGTAGAGTGATGATTGGGCTGGGCTGACAGTACTGTACTTTAGAGTGATGAGTGGGCTGACAGTACTGTAGAGTGATGAGTGGGCTGACAGTACTGTACAGTAGAGTGATGAGTGGGCTGACAGTACTGTACAGTATAGTGATGAGTGGTTAGGCAGTACTGTACAGTAGAGTGATGAGTGGGCTGACAGTACTGTACAGTAGAGTGATGAGTGGGCTGACAGTACTGTACAGTATAGTGATGAGTGGCTTGACCTTCCTGGACAGTATAGTGATGAATGGGCTGACAGTACTGTACAGTAGAGTGATGAGTGGGCTGACAGTACTGTACAGTAGAGTGATGAGTGGGCTGACAGTACAGTATTGCAGAGTGATGAGTGGGCTGACAGTACAGTATTGTAGAGTGATGAGTGGGCTGACAGTACTGGACAGTAGAGTGATGAGTGGGCTGACAGTACTGTACAGTAGAGTGATGAGTGGGCTGACAGCACTTTAGAGTGATGAGTGGGCTGACCTTACTGGACAGTATAGTGATGAGTGGGCTGACAGTACTGTACAGTAGATTGATGAGTGGGCTGACAGTACTGTACAGTATAGTGTTGAGTGGGCTGACAGTACTGTACAGTATAGTGATGAGTGGGCTGACAGTACTGTACAGTATAGTGATGAGTGGGCTGACAGTACTGTACAGTATAGTGATGAGTGGGCTGACAGTACTGTACAGTAGATTGATGAGTGGGCTGACAGTACAGTACAGTATATTGATGAGTGGGCTGACAGTACTGTACAGTATAGTGATGAGTGGGCTGACAGTACTGTACAGTATAGTGATGAGTGGGCTGACAGTACTGTACAGTATAGTGATGAGTGGGCTGACAGTACTGTACAGTAGAGTGATGAGTGGGCTGACAGTACTGTACTGTAGAGTGATGAGTGGGCTGACAGTACTGTAGAGTGATGAGTGGGCTGACAATACTGTAGAGTGATGAGTGGGCTGACAGTACTGTACAGTATAGTGATGAGTGGGCTGACAGTACTGGACAGTAGAGTGATGAGTGGGCTGACAGTACTGTACAGTATAGTGATGAGTGGGCTGACAGTACTGTACAGTAGAGTGATGAGTGTGCTGACAGTACTGTACAGTATAGTGATGAGTGGGCTGACAGTACAGTATTGTAGAGTGATGAGTGGGCTGACAGTACTGGACAGTAGAGTGATGAGTGGGCTGACAGTACAGTATTGTAGAGTGATGAGTGGGCTGACAGTACTGTACTGTAGAGTGATGAGTGGGCTGATAGTACTGTACAGTAGAGTGATGAGTGGGCTGACAGTACTGTACAGTAGAGTGATGAGTGGGCTGACAGTACTGTACAGTATAGTGATGAGTGGGCTGACAGTACTGTACAGTAGAGTGATGAGTGTGCTGACAGTACTGTACAGTATAGTGATGAGTGGGCTGACAGTACTGTACAGTAGAGATATGAGTGGGCTGACAGTACTGTACAGTAGAGTGATGAGTGGGCTGACAGTACTGTACAGTAGAGTGATGAGTGGGCTGACAGTACTGTACAGTAGAGTGATGAGTGGGCTGACAGTACTGTACAGTATAATGATGAGTGGGCTGGGCTGACAGTACTGTACAATAGAGTGATGAGTGGGCTGACCTTACTGGACAGTATAGTGATGAGTGGGCTGACAGTACTGTACAGTATAGTGATGAGTGGGCTGACAGTACTGTACAGTAGAGTGATGAGTGTGCTGACAGTACAGTATTGTAGAGTGATGAGTGGGCTGACAGTACTGTACAGTATAATGATGAGTGGGCTGGGCTGACAGTACTGTACAGTAGAGTGATGAGTGGGCTGACAGTACTGTACAGTATAGTGATGAGTGGGCTGACAGTACTGTACAGTAGAGTGATGAGTGGGCTGACAGTACTGTACAGTAGAGTGATGAGTGGGCTGACAGTACTGTACAGTAGAGTGATGAGTGGGCTGACAGTACTGTACTGTAGAGTGATGAGTGGGCTGACAGTACTGTACTGTAGATTGATGAGTGGGCTGACAGTACTGTACAGTATAGTGATGAGTGGGCTGACAGTAAGGTACAGTAGAGTGATGAGTGGGCTGACAGTACTGTACAGTAGAGTGATGAGTGGGCTGAGAGTACTGTACAGTAGAGTGATGAGTGGGCTGACTGTACTGTACAGTAGAGTGATGAGTGGGTTGACAGTACTGTACTGTAGAGTTATGAGTGGGCTGACAGTACTGTAGAGTGATGAGTGTGCTGACAGTACTGTACAGAATAGTGATGAGTGGGCTGACAGTACTGTAGAGTGATGAGTGGGCTGACAGTACTGTACAGTAGATTGATGAGTGGGCTGACAGTACTGTACAGTATAGTGTTGAGTGGGCTGACAGTACTGTACAGTATAGTGATGAGTGGGCTGACAGTACTGTACAGTATAGTGATGAGTGGGCTGACAGTACTGTACAGTATAGTGATGAGTGGGCTGACAGTACTGTACAGTAGATTGATGAGTGAGCTGACAGTACAGTACAGTATATTGATGAGTGGGCTGACAGTACTGTACAGTATAGTGATGAGTGGGCTGACAGTACTGTACAGTATAGTGATGAGTGGGCTGACAGTACTGTACAGTATAGTGATGAGTGGGCTGACAGTACTGTACTGTAGAGTGATGAGTGGGCTGACAGTACTGTAGAGTGACGAGTGGGCTGACAGTACTGTACAGTATAGTGATGAGTGGGCTGACAGTACTGTACAGTAGAGTGATGAGTGTGCTGACAGTACTGTACAGTATAGTGATGAGTGGGCTGACAGTACTGTACAGTAGATTGATGAGTGGGCTGACAGTACTGTACAGTATAATGATGAGTGGGCTGGGCTGACAGTACTGTACAATAGAGTGATGAGTGGGCTGACAGTACTGTACAGTACAGTGATGAGTGGGCTGACAGTACTGTACAGTAGAGTGATGAGTGGGCTGACAGTACTGTACAGTATAGTGATGAGTGGGCTGACAGTACTGTACAGTAGAGTGATGAGTGGGCTGACAGTACTGTACAGTAGATTGATGAGTGGGCTGACAGCACTTTAGAGTGATGAGTGGGCTGACCTTACTGGACAGTATAGTGATGAGTGGGCTGACAGTACTGTACAGTAGATTGATGAGTGGGCTGACAGTACTGTACAGTATAGTGTTGAGTGGGCTGACAGTACTGTACAGTATAGTGATGAGTGGGCTGACAGTACTGTACAGTATAGTGATGAGTGGGCTGACAGTACTGTACACTATAGTGATGAGTGGGCTGACAGTACTGTACAGTATAGTGATGAGTGGGCTGACAGTACTGTACAGTATAGTGATGAGTGGGCTGACAGTACTGTACAGTATAGTGATGAGTGGGCTGACAGTACTGTACAGTATAGTGATGAGTGGGCTGACAGTACTGTACAGTATAGTGATGAGTGGGCTGACAGTACAGTACAGTATATTGATGAGTGGGCTGACAGTACTGTACAGTATAGTGATGAGTGGGCTGACAGTACTGTACAGTATAGTGATGAGTGGGCTGACAGTACTGTACAGTATAGTGATGAGTGGGCTGACAGTACTGTACAGTAGAGTGATGAGTGGGCTGACAGTACTGTACTGTAGAGTGATGAGTGGGCTGACAGTACTGTAGAGTGATGAGTGGGCTGACAGTACTGTAGAGTGATGAGTGGGCTGACAGTACTGTACATTATAGTGATGAGTGGGCTGACAGTACTGGACAGTAGAGTGTTGATGGGCTGACAGTACTGTACAGTATAGTGATGAGTGGGCTGACAGTACTGTACAGTAGAGTGATGAGTGTGCTGACAGTACTGTACAGTATAGTGATGAGTGGGCTGACAGTACAGTATTGTAGAGTGACGAGTGGGCTGACAGTACTGGACAGTAGAGTGATGAGTGGGCTGACAGTACAGTATTGTAGAGTGATGAGTGGGCTGACAGTACTGTACTGTAGAGTGATGAGTGGGCTGATAGTACTGTACAGTAGAGTGATGAGTGGGCTGACAGTACTGTACAGTAGAGTGATGAGTGGGCTGACAGTACTGTACAGTATAGTGATGAGTGGGCTGACAGTACTGTACAGTAGAGTGATGAGTGTGCTGACAGTACTGTACAGTATAGTGATGAGTGGGCTGACAGTACTGTACAGTAGAGTGACGAGTGGGCTGACAGTACTGCACAGTATAATGATGAGTGGGCTGGGCTGACAGTACTGTACAATAGAGTGATGAGTGGGCTGACAGTACTGTACAGTACAGTGATGAGTGGGCTGACAGTACTGTACAGTAGAGTGATGAGTGGGCTGACATTACTGTACAGTATAGTGATGAGTGGGCTGACAGTACAGTATTGTAGAGTGATGAGTGGGCTGACAGTACTGGACAGTAGAGTGATGAGTGGGCTGACAGTACAGTATTGTAGAGTGATGAGTGGGCTGACAGTACTGTACTGTAGAGTGATGAGTGGGCTGATAGTACTGTACAGTAGAGTGATGAGTGGGCTGACAGTACTGTACAGTAGAGTGATGAGTGTGCTGACAGTACTGTACAGTATAGTGATGAGTGGGCTGACAGTACTGTACAGTAGAGTGATGAGTGGGCTGACAGTACTGTACTGTAGAGTGATGAGTGGGCTGACAGTACTGTAGAGTGACGAGTGGGCTGACAGTACTGTACAGTATAGTGATGAGTGGGCTGACAGTACTGTACAGTAGAGTGATGAGTGTGCTGACAGTACTGTACAGTATAGTGATGAGTGGGCTGACAGTACTGTACAGTAGAGTGATGAGTGGGCTGACAGTACTGTACAGTATAATGATGAGTGGGCTGGGCTGACAGTACTGTACAATAGAGTGATGAGTGGGCTGACAGTACTGTACAGTACAGTGATGAGTGGGCTGACAGTACTGTACAGTAGAGTGATGAGTGGGCTGACAGTACTGTACAGTATAGTGATGAGTGGGCTGACAGTACTGTACAGTAGAGTGATGAGTGGGCTGACAGTACTGTACAGTAGATTGATGAGTGGGCTGACAGCACTTTAGAGTGATGAGTGGGCTGACCTTACTGGACAGTATAGTGATGAGTGGGCTGACAGTACTGTACAGTAGATTGATGAGTGGGCTGACAGTACTGTACAGTATAGTGTTGAGTGGGCTGACAGTACTGTACAGTATAGTGATGAGTGGGCTGACAGTACTGTACAGTATAGTGATGAGTGGGCTGACAGTACTGTACACTATAGTGATGAGTGGGCTGACAGTACTGTACAGTATAGTGATGAGTGGGCTGACAGTACTGTACAGTATAGTGATGAGTGGGCTGACAGTACTGTACAGTATAGTGATGAGTGGGCTGACAGTACTGTACAGTATAGTGATGAGTGGGCTGACAGTACTGTACAGTATAGTGATGAGTGGGCTGACAGTACAGTACAGTATATTGATGAGTGGGCTGACAGTACTGTACAGTATAGTGATGAGTGGGCTGACAGTACTGTACAGTATAGTGATGAGTGGGCTGACAGTACTGTACAGTATAGTGATGAGTGGGCTGACAGTACTGTACAGTAGAGTGATGAGTGGGCTGACAGTACTGTACTGTAGAGTGATGAGTGGGCTGACAGTACTGTAGAGTGATGAGTGGGCTGACAGTACTGTAGAGTGATGAGTGGGCTGACAGTACTGTACAGTATAGTGATGAGTGGGCTGACAGTACTGGACAGTAGAGTGTTGAGTGGGCTGACAGTACTGTACAGTATAGTGATGAGTGGGCTGACAGTACTGTACAGTAGAGTGATGAGTGTGCTGACAGTACTGTACAGTATAGTGATGAGTGGGCTGACAGTACAGTATTGTAGAGTGATGAGTGGGCTGACAGTACTGGACAGTAGAGTGATGAGTGGGCTGATAGTACTGTACAGTAGAGTGATGAGTGGGCTGACAGTACTGTACAGTAGCAGTGATGAGTGGGCTGACAGTACTGTACAGTATAGTGATGAGTGGGCTGACAGTACTGTACAGTAGAGTGATGAGTGTGCTGACAGTACTGTACAGTATAGTGATGAGTGGGCTGACAGTACTGTACAGTAGAGTGATGAGTGGGCTGACAGTACTGCACAGTATAATGATGAGTGGGCTGGGCTGACAGTACTGTACAATAGAGTGATGAGTGGGCTGACAGTACTGTACAGTACAGTGATGAGTGGGCTGACAGTGCTGTACAGTAGAGTGATGAGTGGGCTGACAGTACTGTACAGTATAGTGATGAGTGGGCTGACAGTACTGTACAGTAGAGTGATGAGTGGGCTGACAGCACTTTAGAGTGATGAGTGGGCTGACCTTACTGGACAGTATAGTGATGAGTGGGCTGACAGTACTGTACAGTATAGTGATGAGTGGGCTGACAGTACTGTACAGTAGAGTGATGAGTGGGCTGACAGTACTGTACAGTATAGTGATGAGTGGGCTGACAGTACTGTACAGTAGAGTGATGAGTGGGCTGACAGTACTGTACAGTAGAGTGATGAGTGGGCTGACAGTACTGTACAGTAGAGTGATGAGTGGGCTGACAGTACTGTACTGTAGAGTGATGAGTGGGCTGACAGTACTGTACTGTAGATTGATGAGTGGGCTGACAGTACTGTACAGTATAGTGATGAGTGGGCTGACAGTAAGGTACAGTAGAGTGATGAGTGGGCTGACAGTACTGTACAGTAGAGTGATGAGTGGGCTGAGAGTACTGTACAGTAGAGTGATGAGTGGGCTGACTGTACTGTACAGTAGAGTGATGAGTGGGTTGACAGTACTGTACTGTAGAGTGATGAGTGGGCTGACAGTACTGTACAGTACAGTGATGAGTGGGCTGACAGTACTGTACAGTAGAGTGATGAGTGGGCTGACAGTACTGTACAGTATAGTGATGAGTGGGCTGACAGTACTGTACAGTAGAGTGATGAGTGGGCTGACAGCACTTTAGAGTGATGAGTGGGCTGACCTTACTGGACAGTATAGTGATGAGTGGGCTGACAGTACTGTACAGTATAGTGATGAGTGGGCTGACAGTACTGTACAGTAGAGTGATGAGTGTGCTGACATACATTATTGTAGAGTGATGAGTGGGCTGACAGTACTGTACAGTATAATGATGAGTGGGCTGGGCTGACAGTACTGTACAGTAGAGTGATGAGTGGGCTGACAGTACTGTACAGTATAGTGATGAGTGGGCTGACAGTACTGTACAGTAGAGTGATGAGTGGGCTGACAGTACTGTACAGTAGAGTGATGAGTGGGCTGACAGTACTGTACAGTAGAGTGATGAGTGGGCTGACAGTACTGTACTGTAGAGTGATGAGTGGGCTGACAGTACTGTACTGTAGAGTGATGAGTGGGCTGACAGTACTGTAGAGTGACGAGTGGGCTGACAGTACTGTACAGTATAGTGATGAGTGGGCTGACAGTACTGTACAGTAGAGTGATGAGTGTGCTGACAGTACTGTACAGTATAGTGATGAGTGGGCTGACAGTACTGTACAGTAGAGTGATGAGTGGGCTGACAGTACTGTACAGTATAATGATGAGTGGGCTGGGCTGACAGTACTGTACAATAGAGTGATGAGTGGGCTGACAGTACTGTACAGTACAGTGATGAGTGGGCTGACAGTACTGTACAGTAGAGTGATGAGTGGGCTGACAGTACTGTACAGTATAGTGATGAGTGGGCTGACAGTACTGTACAGTAGAGTGATGAGTGGGCTGACAGTACTGTACAGTAGATTGATGAGTGGGCTGACAGCACTTTAGAGTGATGAGTGGGCTGACCTTACTGGACAGTATAGTGATGAGTGGGCTGACAGTACTGTACAGTAGATTGATGAGTGGGCTGACAGTACTGTACAGTATAGTGTTGAGTGGGCTGACAGTACTGTACAGTATAGTGATGAGTGGGCTGACAGTACTGTACAGTATAGTGATGAGTGGGCTGACAGTACTGTACACTATAGTGATGAGTGGGCTGACAGTACTGTACAGTATAGTGATGAGTGGGCTGACAGTACTGTACAGTATAGTGATGAGTGGGCTG
Source organism: Oncorhynchus tshawytscha (assembly GCF_018296145.1). Classification (NCBI taxonomy): domain Eukaryota; kingdom Metazoa; phylum Chordata; class Actinopteri; order Salmoniformes; family Salmonidae; genus Oncorhynchus; species Oncorhynchus tshawytscha. The sequence continues at coordinate 54,405,865 of NC_056439.1, read as the reverse complement.
ACAGTACTGTACAGTATAGTGATGAGTGGGCTGACAGTACTGTACAGTATAGTGATGAGTGGGCTGACAGTACTGTACAGTATAGTGATGAGTGGGCTGACAGTACAGTACAGTATATTGATGAGTGGGCTGACAGTACTGTACAGTATAGTGATGAGTGGGCTGACAGTACTGTACAGTATAGTGATGAGTGGGCTGACAGTACTGTACAGTATAGTGATGAGTGGGCTGACAGTACTGTACAGTAGAGTGATGAGTGGGCTGACAGTACTGTACTGTAGAGTGATGAGTGGGCTGACAGTACTGTAGAGTGATGAGTGGGCTGACAGTACTGTAGAGTGATGAGTGGGCTGACAGTACTGTACAGTATAGTGACGAGTGGGCTGACAGTACTGGACAGTAGAGTGTTGAGTGGGCTGACAGTACTGTACAGTATAGTGATGAGTGGGCTGACAGTACTGTACAGCAGAGTGACGAGTGTGCTGACAGTACTGTACAGTATAGTGATGAGTGGGCTGACAGTACAGTATTGTAGAGTGATGAGTGGGCTGACAGTACTGGACAGTAGAGTGATGAGTGGGCTGATAGTACTGTACAGTAGAGTGATGAGTGGGCTGACAGTACTGTACAGTAGAGTGATGAGTGGGCTGACAGTACTGTACAGTATAGTGATGAGTGGGCTGACAGTACTGTACAGTAGAGTGATGAGTGTGCTGACAGTACTGTACAGTATAGTGATGAGTGGGCTGACAGTACTGTACAGTAGAGTGATGAGTGGGCTGACAGTACTGCACAGTATAATGATGAGTGGGCTGGGCTGATAGTACTGTACAATAGAGTGATGAGTGGGCTGACAGTACTGTACAGTACAGTGATGAGTGGGCTGACAGTGCTGTACAGTAGAGTGATGAGTGGGCTGACAGTACTGTACAGTATAGTGATGAGTGGGCTGACAGTACTGTACAGTAGAGTGATGAGTGGGCTGACAGCACTTTAGAGTGATGAGTGGGCTGACCTTACTGGACAGTATAGTGATGAGTGGGCTGACAGTACTGTACAGTATAGTGATGAGTGGGCTGACAGTACTGTACAGTAGAGTGATGAGTGGGCTGACAGTACTGTACAGCATAGTGATGAGTGGGCTGACAGTACTGTACAGTAGAGTGATGAGTGGGCTGACAGTACTGTACAGTAGAGCGATGAGTGGGCTGACAGTACTGTACAGTAGAGTGATGAGTGGGCTGACAGTACTGTACTGTAGAGTGATGAGTGGGCTGACAGTACTGTACTGTAGATTGATGAGTGGGCTGACAGTACTGTACAGTATAGTGATGAGTGGGCTGAAAGTAAGGTACAGTAGAGTGATGAGTGGGCTGACAGTACTGTACAGTAGAGTGATGAGTGGGCTGAGAGTACTGTACAGTAGAGTGATGAGTGGGCTGACTGTACTGTACAGTAGAGTGATGAGTGGGTTGACAGTACTGTACTGTAGAGTGATGAGTGGGCTGACAGTACTGTACAGTACAGTGATGAGTGGGCTGACAGTACTGTACAGTAGAGTGATGAGTGGGCTGACAGTACTGTACAGTATAGTGATGAGTGGGCTGACAGTACTGTACAGTAGAGTGATGAGTGGGCTGACAGCACTTTAGAGTGATGAGTGGGCTGACCTTACTGGACAGTATAGTGATGAGTGGGCTGACAGTACTGTACAGTATAGTGATGAGTGGGCTGACAGTACTGTACAGTAGAGTGATGAGTGTGCTGACATACATTATTGTAGAGTGATGAGTGGGCTGACAGTACTGTACAGTATAATGATGAGTGGGCTGGGCTGACAGTACTGTACAGTAGAGTGACGAGTGGGCTGACAGTACTGTACAGTATAGTGACGAGTGGGCTGACAGTACTGTACAGTAGAGTGATGAGTGGGCTGACAGTACTGTACAGTAGAGTGATGAGTGGGCTGACAGTACTGTACAGTAGAGTGATGAGTGGGCTGACAGTACTGTACTGTAGAGTGATGAGTGGGCTGACAGTACTGTACTGTAGAGTGATGAGTGGGCTGACAGTACTGTAGAGTGACGAGTGGGCTGACAGTACTGTACAGTATAGTGATGAGTGGGCTGACAGTACTGTACAGTAGAGTGATGAGTGTGCTGACAGTACTGTACAGTATAGTGATGAGTGGGCTGACAGTACTGTACAGTAGAGTGATGAGTGGGCTGACAGTACTGTACAGTATAATGATGAGTGGGCTGGGCTGACAGTACTGTACAATAGAGTGATGAGTGGGCTGACAGTACTGTACAGTACAGTGATGAGTGGGCTGACAGTACTGTACAGTAGAGTGATGAGTGGGCTGACAGTACTGTACAGTATAGTGATGAGTGGGCTGACAGTACTGTACAGTAGAGTGATGAGTGGGCTGACAGTACTGTACAGTAGATTGATGAGTGGGCTGACAGCACTTTAGAGTGATGAGTGGGCTGACCTTACTGGACAGTATAGTGATGAGTGGGCTGACAGTACTGTACAGTAGATTGATGAGTGGGCTGACAGTACTGTACAGTATAGTGTTGAGTGGGCTGACAGTACTGTACAGTATAGTGATGAGTGGGCTGACAGTACTGTACAGTATAGTGATGAGTGGGCTGACAGTACTGTACACTATAGTGATGAGTGGGCTGACAGTACTGTACAGTATAGTGATGAGTGGGCTGACAGTACTGTACAGTATAGTGATGAGTGGGCTGACAGTACTGTACAGTATAGTGATGAGTGGGCTGACAGTACTGTACAGTATAGTGATGAGTGGGCTGACAGTACTGTACAGTATAGTGATGAGTGGGCTGACAGTACAGTACAGTATATTGATGAGTGGGCTGACAGTACTGTACAGTATAGTGATGAGTGGGCTGACAGTACTGTACAGTATAGTGATGAGTGGGCTGACAGTACTGTACAGTATAGTGATGAGTGGGCTGACAGTACTGTACAGTAGAGTGATGAGTGGGCTGACAGTACTGTACTGTAGAGTGATGAGTGGGCTGACAGTACTGTAGAGTGATGAGTGGGCTGACAGTACTGTAGAGTGATGAGTGGGCTGACAGTACTGTACAGTATAGTGATGAGTGGGCTGACAGTACTGGACAGTAGAGTGTTGAGTGGGCTGACAGTACTGTACAGTATAGTGATGAGTGGGCTGACAGTACTGTACAGTAGAGTGATGAGTGTGCTGACAGTACTGTACAGTATAGTGATGAGTGGGCTGACAGTACAGTATTGTAGAGTGATGAGTGGGCTGACAGTACTGGACAGTAGAGTGATGAGTGGGCTGATAGTACTGTACAGTAGAGTGATGAGTGGGCTGACAGTACTGTACAGTAGAGTGATGAGTGGGCTGACAGTACTGTACAGTATAGTGATGAGTGGGCTGACAGTACTGTACAGTAGAGTGATGAGTGTGCTGACAGTACTGTACAGTATAGTGATGAGTGGGCTGACAGTACTGTACAGTAGAGTGACGAGTGGGCTGACAGTACTGCACAGTATAATGATGAGTGGGCTGGGCTGACAGTACTGTACAATAGAGTGATGAGTGGGCTGACAGTACTGTACAGTACAGTGATGAGTGGGCTGACAGTACTGTACAGTAGAGTGATGAGTGGGCTGACAGTACTGTACAGTATAGTGATGAGTGGGCTGACAGTACTGTACAGTAGAGTGATGAGTGGGCTGACAGCACTTTAGAGTGATGAGTGGGCTGACCTTACTGGACAGTATAGTGATGAGTGGGCTGACAGTACTGTACAGTATAGTGATGAGTGGGCTGACAGTACTGTACAGTAGAGTGATGAGTGGGCTGACAGTACTGTACAGTAGAGTGATGAGTGGGCTGACAGTACTGTACAGTAGAGTGATGAGTGGGCTGACAGTACTGTACTGTAGAGTGATGAGTGGGCTGACAGTACTGTACTGTAGAGTGATGAGTGGGCTGACAGTACTGTACAGTATAGTGATGAGTGGGCTGACAGTACTGGTACAGTAGAGTGATGAGTGGGCTGACAGTACTGTACAGTAGAGTGATGAGTGGGCTGACAGTACTGTACAGTAGAGTGATGAGTGGGCTGACTGTACTGTACAGTAGAGTGATGAGTGGGCTGACAGTACTGTACTGTAGAGTGATGAGTGGGCTGACAGTACTGTACAGTAGAGTGATGAGTGGGCTGACAGTACTGTACAGTAGAGTGATGAGTGGGCTGACAGTACTGTACAGTATAGTGATGAGTGGGGCTGACAGTACTGTACAGTAGAGTGATGAGTGGGCTGACAGCACTTTAGAGTGATGAGTGGGCTGACCTTACTGGACAGTATAGTGATGAGTGGGCTGACAGTACTGTACAGTATAGTGATGAGTGGGCTGACAGTACTGTACAGTAGAGTGATGAGTGGGCTGACATACATTATTGTAGAGTGATGAGTGGGCTGACAGTACTGTACAGTATAACGATGAGTGGGCTGACAGTACTGTACAGTAGAGTGATGAGTGGGCTGACAGTACTGTACAGTATAGTGATGTGGGCTGACAGTACTGTACAGTAGAGTGATGAGTGGGCTGACAGTACTGTACAGTAGAGTGATGAGTGGGCTGACAGTACTGTACAGTAGAGTGATGAGTGGGCTGACAGTACTGTACTGTAGAGTGATGAGTGGGCTGACAGTACTGTACTGTAGATTGATGAGTGGGCTGACAGTACTGTACAGTATAGTGATGAGTGGGCTGACAGTAAGGTACAGTAGAGTGATGAGTGGGCTGACAGTACTGTACAGTAGAGTGATGAGTGGGCTGACAGTACTGTACAGTAGAGTGATGAGTGGGCTGACTGTACTGTACAGTAGAGTGATGAGTGGGTTGACAGTACTGTACTGTAGAGTGATGAGTGGGCTGACAGTACTGTAGAGTGACTGTGCTGACAGTACTGTACAGAATAGTGATGAGTGGGCTGACAGTACTGTAGAGTGATGAGTGGGCTGACAGTACTGTACAGTATAGTGATGAGTGGGCTGACAGTACTGTACAGTATAGTGATGAGTGGGCTGACAGTACTGTACACTATAGTGATGAGTGGGCTGACAGTACTGTACAGTATAGTGATGAGTGGGCTGACAGTACTGTACAGTATAGTGATGAGTGGGCTGACAGTACTGTACAGTATAGTGATGAGTGGGCTGACAGTACTGTACAGTATAGTGATGAGTGGGCTGACAGTACTGTACAGTATAGTGATGAGTGGGCTGACAGTACTGTACAGTATAGTGATGAGTGGGCTGACAGTACTGTACAGTAGATTGATGAGTGGGCTGACAGTACAGTACAGTATATTGATGAGTGGGCTGACAGTACTGTACAGTATAGTGATGAGTGGGCTGACAGTACTGTACAGTATAGTGATGAGTGGGCTGACAGTACTGTACAGTATAGTGATGAGTGGGCTGACAGTACTGTACAGTAGAGTGATGAGTGGGCTGACAGTACTGTACTGTAGAGTGATGAGTGGGCTGACAGTACTGTAGAGTGACGAGTGGGCTGACAGTACTGTACTGTAGATTGATGAGTGGGCTGACAGTACTGTACAGTAGAGTGATGAGTGTGCTGACAGTACTGTACAGTATAGTGATGAGTGGGCTGACAGTACTGTACAGTAGAGTGATGAGTGGGCTGACAGTACTGTACAGTATAATGATGAGTGGGCTGGGCTGACAGTACTGTACAATAGAGTGATGAGTGGGCTGACAGTACTGTACAGTACAGTGATGAGTGGGCTGACAGTACTGTACAGTAGAGTGATGAGTGGGCTGACAGTACTGTACAGTATAGTGATGAGTGGGCTGACAGTACTGTACAGTAGAGTGATGAGTGGGCTGACAGTACTGTACAGTAGATGATGAGTGGGCTGACAGCACTTTAGAGTGATGAGTGGGCTGACCTTACTGGACAGTATAGTGATGAGTGGGCTGACAGTACTGTACAGTAGATTGATGAGTGGGCTGACAGTACTGTACAGTTTAGTGTTGAGTGGGCTGACAGTACTGTACAGTATAGTGATGAGTGGGCTGACAGTACTGTACAGTATAGTGATGAGTGGGCTGACAGTACTGTACACTATAGTGATGAGTGGGCTGACAGTACTGTACAGTATAGTGATGAGTGGGCTGACAGTACTGTACAGTATAGTGATGAGTGGGCTGACAGTACTGTACAGTATAGTGATGAGTGGGCTGACAGTACTGTACAGTAGATTGATGAGTGGGCTGACAGTACAGTACAGTATATTGACGAGTGGGCTGACAGTACTGTACAGTATAGTGATGAGTGGGCTGACAGTACTGTACAGTATAGTGATGAGTGGGCTGACAGTACTGTACAGTATAGTGATGAGTGGGCTGACAGTACTGTACAGTAGAGTGATGAGTGGGCTGACAGTACTGTACTGTAGAGTGATGAGTGGGCTGACAGTACTGTAGAGTGATGAGTGGGCTGACAGTACTGTAGAGTGATGAGTGGGCTGACAGTACTGTACAGTATAGTGATGAGTGGGCTGACAGTACTGGACAGTAGAGTGATGAGTGGGCTGACAGTACTGTACAGTACAGTGATGAGTGGGCTGACAGTACTGTACAGTAGAGTGATGAGTGGGCTGACAGTACTGTACAGTATAGTGATGAGTGGGCTGACAGTACAGTATTGTAGAGTGATGAGTGGGCTGACAGTACTGGACAGTAGAGTGATGAGTGGGCTGACAGTACAGTATTGTAGAGTGATGAGTGGGCTGACAGTACTGTACTGTAGAGTGATGAGTGGGCTGATAGTACTGTACAGTAGAGTGATGAGTGGGCTGACAGTACTGTACAGTAGAGTGATGAGTGGGCTGACAGTACTGTACAGTATAGTGATGAGTGGGCTGACAGTACTGTACAGTAGAGTGATGAGTGGGCTGACTGTACTGTCCAGTAGAGTGATGAGTGGGCTGACAGTACTGTACTGTAGAGTGATGAGTGGGCTGACAGTACTGTAGAGTGATGAGTGGGCTGACAGTACTGTAGAGTGATTAGTGGGCTGACAGTACTGTACAGTACAGTGATGAGTGTGCTGACAGTACAGTACAGTATAGTGATGAGTGGGCTGACAGTAAGGTACAGTAGAGTGATGAGTGGGCTGACAGTACTGTACAGTAGAGTGATGAGTGGGCTGAGAGTACTGTACAGTAGAGTGATGAGTGGGCTGACTGTACTGTACAGTAGAGTGATGAGTGGGTTGACAGTACTGTACTGTAGAGTGATGAGTGGGCTGACAGTACTGTACAGTACAGTGATGAGTGGGCTGACAGTACTGTACAGTAGAGTGATGAGTGGGCTGACAGTACTGTACAGTATAGTGATGAGTGGGCTGACAGTACTGTACAGTAGAGTGATGAGTGTGCTGACAGTACAGTATTGTAGAGTGATGAGTGGGCTGACAGTACTGTACAGTATAATGATGAGTGGGCTGGGCTGACAGTACTGTACAGTAGAGTGATGAGTGGGCTGACAGTACTGTACAGTATAGTGATGAGTGGGCTGACAGTACTGTACAGTAGAGTGATGAGTGGGCTGACAGTACTGTACAGTAGAGTGATGAGTGGGCTGACAGTACTGTACAGTAGAGTGATGAGTGGGCTGACAGTACTGTACTGTAGAGTGATGAGTGGGCTGACAGTACTGTACTGTAGATTGATGAGTGGGCTGACAGTACTGTACAGTATAGTGATGAGTGGGCTGACAGTAAGGTACAGTAGAGTGATGAGTGGGCTGACAGTACTGTACAGTAGAGTGATGAGTGGGCTGAGAGTACTGTACAGTAGAGTGATGAGTGGGCTGACTGTACTGTACAGTAGAGTGATGAGTGGGTTGACAGTACTGTACTGTAGAGTTATGAGTGGGCTGACAGTACTGTAGAGTGATGAGTGTGCTGACAGTACTGTACAGAATAGTGATGAGTGGGCTGACAGTACTGTAGAGTGATGAGTGGGCTGACAGTACTGTACAGTATAGTGATGAGTGGGCTGACAGTACAGTACAGTATAGTGATGAGTGGGCTGACAGTACTGTACACTATAGTGATGAGTGGGCTGACAGTACTGTACAGTATAGTGATGAGTGTGCTGACAGTACTGTACAGTATAGTGATGAGTGGGCTGACAGTACTGTACAGTATAGTGATGAGTGGGCTGACAGTACTGTACAGTATAGTGATGAGTGGGCTGACAGTACTGTACAGTATAGTGATGAGTGGGCTGACAGTACTGTACAGTAGATTGATGAGTGGGCTGACAGTACAGTACAGTATATTGATGAGTGGGCTGACAGTACTGTACAGTATAGTGATGAGTGGGCTGACAGTACTGTACAGTATAGTGATGAGTGGGCTGACAGTACTGTACAGTATAGTGATGAGTGGGCTGACAGTACTGTACAGTAGAGTGATGAGTGGGCTGACAGTACTGTACTGTAGAGTGATGAGTGGGCCGACAGTACTGTAGAGTGACGAGTGGGCTGACAGTACTGTACAGTATAGTGATGAGTGGGCTGACAGTACTGTACAGTAGAGTGATGAGTGTGCTGACAGTACTGTACAGTATAGTGATGAGTGGGCTGACAGTACTGTACAGTAGAGTGATGAGTGGGCTGACAGTACTGTACAGTATAATGATGAGTGGGCTGGGCTGACAGTACTGTACAATAGAGTGATGAGTGGGCTGACAGTACTGTACAGTACAGTGATGAGTGGGCTGACAGTACTGTACAGTAGAGTGATGAGTGGGCTGACAGTACTGTACAGTATAGTGATGAGTGGGCTGACAGTACTGTACAGTAGAGTGATGAGTGGGCTGACAGTACTGTACAGTAGATTGATGAGTGGGCTGACAGCACTTTAGAGTGATGAGTGGGCTGACCTTACTGGACAGTATAGTGATGAGTGGGCTGACAGTACTGTACAGTAGATTGATGAGTGGGCTGACAGTACTGTACAGTATAGTGTTGAGTGGGCTGACAGTACTGTACAGTATAGTGATGAGTGGGCTGACAGTACTGTACAGTATAGTGATGAGTGGGCTGACAGTACTGTACACTATAGTGATGAGTGGGCTGACAGTACTGTACAGTATAGTGATGAGTGGGCTGACAGTATAGTGATGAGTGGGCTGACAGTACTGTACAGTATAGTGATGAGTGGGCTGACAGTACTGTACAGTAGATTGATGAGTGGGCTGACAGTACAGTACAGTATATTGATGAGGGGCTGACAGTACTGTACAGTATAGTGATGAGTGGACTGACAGTACTGTACAGTATAGTGATGAGTGGGCTGACAGTACTGTACAGTATAGTGATGAGTGGGCTGACAGTACTGTACAGTAGAGTGATGAGTGGGCTGACAGTACTGTACTGTAGAGTGATGAGTGGGCTGACAGTACTGTAGAGTGATGAGTGGGCTGACAGTACTGTAGAGTGATGAGTGGGCTGACAGTACTGTACAGTATAGTGATGAGTGGGCTGACAGTACTGTACAGTAGAGTGATGAGTGGGCTGACAGTACTGTACAGTATAGTGATGAGTGGGCTGACAGTACAGTATTGTAGAGTGATGAGTGGGCTGACAGTACTGGACAGTAGAGTGATGAGTGGGCTGACAGTACAGTATTGTAGAGTGATGAGTGGGCTGACAGTACTGTACTGTAGAGTGATGAGTGGGCTGATAGTACTGTACAGTAGAGTGATGAGTGGGCTGACAGTACTGTACAGTAGAGTGATGAGTGGGCTGAGAGTACTGTACAGTAGAGTGATGAGTGGGCTGAGAGTACTGTCCAGTAGAGTGATGAGTGGGCTGACAGTACTGTACTGTAGAGTGATGAGTGGGCTGACAGTACTGTAGAGTGATGAGTGGGCTGACAGTACTGTAGAGTGATTAGTGGGCTGACAGTACTGTACAGTACAGTGATGAGTGTGCTGACAGTACAGTACAGTATAGTGATGAGTGGGCTGACCTTACTGGACGGTAGAGTGATGAGTGGGCTGACAGTACAGTACAGTATAGTGATGAGTGGGCTGACCTTACTGAACGGTAGAGTGATGAGTGGGCTGACAGTACTGTACAGTATAGTGATGAGTGGGCTGACAGTACTGTACAGTATAGTGATGAGTGGGCTGACAGTACTGTACAGTATAGTGATGAGTGGGCTGACAGTACTGTACAGTATAGTGATGAGTGGGCTGACAGTACTGTAGAGTGGTGAGTGGGCTGACAGTACTGTACTGTAGAGTGATGAGTGGGCTGACAGTACTGTACGGTATAGTGATGAATGGGCTGACAGTACTGTAGAGTGATGAGTGGGCTGACAGTGCTGTACTGTAGAGTGATGAGTGGGCTGACAGTACTGTACAGTATAGTGATGAGTGGGCTGACAGTACTGTACAGTAGAGTGATGAGTGGGCTGACAGTACTGTACTGTAGAGTGATGAGTGGGCGGGCTGGGCTGATAGTACTGTACAGTCGAGTGATGAGTGGGCTGACAGTACTGTACAGTAGAGTGATGAGTGGGCTGACAGTACAGTATTGTAGAGTGATGAGTGGGCTGACAGATCTGGACAGTAGAGTGATGAGTGGGCTGACAGTACTGGACAGTAGAGTGATGAGTGGGCTGACAGTACTGTACAGTATAGTGATGAGTGGGCTGACAGTACTGTACAGTAGAGTGATGAGTGTTGCTGACAGTACTGTACAGTATTATGATGAGTGGGCTGACAGTACTGTACAGTAGAGTGATGAGTGGGCTGACAGTACTGTACAGTATAATGATGAGTGGGCTGGGCTGACAGTACTGTACAGTATAGTGATGAGTGGGCTGACAGTACTGTACAGTAGAGTGATGAGTGGGCTGACAGTACTGTAGAGTGATGAGTGGGCTGACCTTACTGGACAGTATAGTGATGAGTGGGCTGACAGTACTGTACAGTATAGTGATGAGTGGGCTGACAGTACTGTACACTAGAGTGATGAGTGTGCTGACAGTACAGTATTGTAGAGTGATGAGTGGGCTGACAGTACTGTACAGTATAATGATGAGTGGGCTGGGCTGACAGTACTGTTCAGTAGAGTGATGAGTGGGCTGACAGTACTGTACAGTAGAGTGATGAGTGTGCTGACAGTACTGTACAGTAGAGTGATGAGTGGGCTGACAGTACTGTACAGTGGAGTGATGAGTGGGCTGACAGTACTGTACAGTAGAGTGATGAGTGGGCTGACTGTAGTGTCCAGTAGAGTGATGAGTGGGCTGACAGTACTGTACTGTAGAGTGATGAGTGGGCTGACAGTACTGTAGAGTGATGAGTGGGCTGACAGTACAGTACAGTATAGTGATGAGTGGGCTGACAGTACTGTACAGTATAGTGATGAGTGGGCTGACAGTACAGTACAGTATAGTGATGAGTGGGCTGACAGTACTGTACAGTATAGTGATGAGTGGGCTGACAGTACTGTACAGTATAGTGATGAGTGGGCTGACAGTACTGTACAGTATAGTGATGAGTGGGCTGACCTTACTGGACATTAGAGTGATGAGTGGGCTGACAGTACTGTACAGTAGATTGATTAGTGGGCTGACAGTACAGTACAGTATAGTGATTAGTGGGCTGACAGTACTGTACAGTATAGTGATGAGTGTGCTGACAGTACTGTACAGTTGAGTGATGAGTGGGCTGACAGTACAGTATTGTAGAGTGATGAGTGGGCTGACAGTACTAGACAGTAGAGTGATGAGTGGGCTGACAGTACTGTACAGTAGAGTGATGAGTGGGCTGACAGTACTGGACAGTAGAGTGATGAGTGGGCTGACAGTGCTGTACAGTATAGTGATGTGTGGGCTGACAGTACTGTACAGTATAATGATGAGTGGGCTGGGCTGACAGTACTGTACAGTAGAGTGGTGAGTGGGCTGACAGTACTGTACAGTATGGTTTTGAGTGGGCTGACAGTACTGTACAGAAGAGTTATGAGTGGGCTGACAGTACTGTACTGTAGAGTGATGAGTGGGCGGGCTGGGCTGATAGTACTGTACAGTCTAGTGATAATTGGGCTGACAGTACTGTACAGTAGAGTGATGAGTGGGCTGACAGTACTGTACAGTATAGTGATGAGTGGGCTGACAGTACAGTATTGTAGAGTGATGAGTGGGCTGACAGTACTGGACAGTAGAGTGATGAGTGGGCTGACAGTACAGTATTGTAGAGTGATGAGTGGGCTGACAGTACTGTAGAGTGATGAGTGTGCTGACAGTACTGTACAGAATAGTGATGAGTGGGCTGACAGTACTGTAGAGTGATGAGTGGGCTGACAGTACTGTACATTAGATTGATGAGTGGGCTGACAGTACTGTACAGTATAGTGTTGAGTGGGCTGACAGTACTGTACAGTATAGTGATGAGTGGGCTGACAGTACAGTATTGTAGAGTGATGAGTGGGCTGACAGTACTGTACTGTAGAGTGATGATTGGGCTGATAGTACTGTACAGTCTAGTGCTAATTCGGCTGACAGTACTGTACAGTAGAGTGATGAGTGGGCTGACAGTACTTTACAGTATAGTGATGAGTGGGCTGACAGTACAGTATTGTAGAGTGATGAGTGGGCTGACAGTACAGTATTGTAGAGTGATGAGTGGGCTGACAGTACTGGACAGTAGAGTGATGAGTGGGCTGATAGTACTGTACAGTAGAGTGATGAGTGGGCTGACAGTACTGTACAGTAGAGTGATGAGTGTGCTGACAGTACTGTACAGTATAGTGATGAGTGGGCTGACAGTACTGTACAGTACAGTGATGAGTGGGCTGACAGTACTGTACAGTAGAGTGATGAGTGGGCTGACAGTACTGTACAGTATAGTGATGAGTGGGCTGACAGTACTGTACAGTATAGTGATGAGTGGGCTGACAGTACTGTACAGTAGAGTGATGAGTGGGCTGACAGTACTGTACAGTATAGTGATGAGTGGGCTGACAGTACAGTATTGTAGAGTGATGAGTGGGCTGACAGTACTGGACAGTAGAGTGATGAGTGGGCTGACAGTACAGTATTGTAGAGTGATGAGTGGGCTGACAGTACTTTAGAGTGATGAGTGGGCTGACAGTACTGTACAGTATAGTGATGAGTGGGCTGACAGTACTGTACAGTAGAGTGATGAGTGTGCTGACAGTACAGTATTGTAGAGTGATGAGTGGGCTGACAGTACTGTACAGTATAATGATGAGTGGGCTGGGCTGACAGTACTGTACAGTAGAGTGATGAGTGGGCTGACAGTACTGTACAGTATAGTGATGAGTGGGCTGACAGTACTGTACAGTAGAGTGATGAGTGGGCTGACAGTACTGTACAGTAGAGTGATGAGTGGGCTGACAGTACTGTACAGTAGAGTGATGAGTGGGCTGACAGTACTGTACAGTATAGTGATGAGTGGGCTGACAGTACTGTACAGTATAGTGATGAGTGGGCTGACAGTACTGTACAGTAGAGTGATGAGTGGGCTGACAGTACTGTACTGTAGAGTGATGAGTGGGCTGACAGTACTGTAGAGTGATGAGTGGGCTAACAGTACTGTAGAGTGATGAGTGGGCTGACAGTACTGTACAGTATAGTGATGAGTGGGCTGACAGTACTGGACAGTAGAGTGATGAGTGGGCTGACAGTACTGTACAGTACAGTGATGAGTGGGCTGACAGTACTGTACAGTAGAGTGATGAGTGGGCTGACAGTACTGTACAGTATAGTGATGAGTGGGCTGACAGTACAGTATTGTAGAGTGATGAGTGGGCTGACAGTACTGGACAGTAGAGTGATGAGTGGGCTGACAGTACAGTATTGTAGAGTGATGAGTGGGCTGACAGTACTGTACTGTAGAGTGATGAGTGGGCTGATAGTACTGTACAGTAGAGTGATGAGTGGGCTGACAGTACTGTACAGTAGAGTGATGAGTGGGCTGACAGTACTGTACAGTATAGTGATGAGTGGGCTGACAGTACTGTACAGTAGAGTGATGAGTGGGCTGACTGTACTGTCCAGTAGAGTGATGAGTGGGCTGACAGTACTGTACTGTAGAGTGATGAGTGGGCTGACAGTACTGTAGAGTGATGAGTGGGCTGACAGTACTGTAGAGTGATTAGTGGGCTGACAGTACTGTACAGTACAGTGATGAGTGTGCTGACAGTACAGTACAGTATAGTGATGAGTGGGCTGACCTTACTGGACGGTAGAGTGATGAGTGGGCTGACAGTACAGTACAGTATAGTGATGAGTGGGCTGACCTTACTGGACGGTAGAGTGATGAGTGGGCTGACAGTACTGTACAGTATAGTGATGAGTGGGCTGACAGTACAGTACAGTATAGTGATGAGTGGGCTGACCTTACTGGACGGTAGAGTGATGAGTGGGCTGACAGTACTGTACAGTATAGTGATGAGTGGGCTGACAGTACTGTACAGTATAGTGATGAGTGGGCTGACAGTACTGTACAGTATAGTGATGAGTGGGCTGACAGTACTGTACAGTATAGTGATGAGTGGGCTGACAGTACTGTAGAGTGATGAGTGGGCTGACAGTACTGTACGGTATAGTGATGAATGGGCTGACAGTACTGTAGAGTGATGAGTGGGCTGACAGTGCTGTACTGTAGAGTGATGAGTGGGCTGACAGTACTGTACAGTATAGTGATGAGTGGGCTGACAGTACTGTACAGTAGAGTGATGAGTGGGCTGACAGTACTGTACTGTAGAGTGATGAGTGGGCGGGCTGGGCTGATAGTACTGTACAGTCGAGTGATGAGTGGGCTGACAGTACTGTACAGTAGAGTGATGAGTGGGCTGACAGTACAGTATTGTAGAGTGATGAGTGGGCTGACAGATCTGGACAGTAGAGTGATGAGTGGGCTGACAGTACTGTACAGTAGAGTGATGAGTGTTGCTGACAGTACTGTACAGTATTATGATGAGTGGGCTGACAGTACTGTACAGTAGAGTGATGAGTGGGCTGACAGTACTGTACAGTATAATGATGAGTGGGCTGGGCTGACAGTACTGTACAGTATAGTGATGAGTGGGCTGACAGTACTGTACAGTAGAGTGATGAGTGGGCTGACAGTACTGTAGAGTGATGAGTGGGCTGACCTTACTGGACAGTATAGTGATGAGTGGGCTGACAGTACTGTACAGTATAGTGATGAGTGGGCTGACAGTACTGTACACTAGAGTGATGAGTGTGCTGACAGTACAGTATTGTAGAGTGATGAGTGGGCTGACAGTACTGTACAGTATAATGATGAGTGGGCTGGGCTGACAGTACTGTTCAGTAGAGTGATGAGTGGGCTGACAGTACTGTACAGTAGAGTGATGAGTGTGCTGACAGTACTGTACAGTAGAGTGATGAGTGGGCTGACAGTACTGTACAGTGGAGTGATGAGTGGGCTGACAGTACTGTACAGTAGAGTGATGAGTGGGCTGACTGTAGTGTCCAGTAGAGTGATGAGTGGGCTGACAGTACTGTACTGTAGAGTGATGAGTGGGCTGACAGTACTGTAGAGTGATGAGTGGGCTGACAGTACTGTACAGAATAGTGATGAGTGGGCTGACAGTACTGTAGAGTGATGAGTGGGCTGACAGTACAGTACAGTATAGTGATGAGTGGGCTGACAGTACTGTACAGTATAGTGATGAGTGGGCTGACAGTACTGTACAGTATAGTGATGAGTGGGCTGACAGTACTGTACAGTATAGTGATGAGTGGGCTGACAGTACTGTACAGTATAGTGATGAGTGGGCTGACCTTACTGGACATTAGAGTGATGAGTGGGCTGACAGTACTGTACAGTAGATTGATTAGTGGGCTGACAGTACAGTACAGTATAGTGATTAGTGGGCTGACAGTACTGTACAGTATAGTGATGAGTGTGCTGACAGTACTGTACAGTTGAGTGATGAGTGGGCTGACAGTACAGTATTGTAGAGTGATGAGTGGGCTGACAGTACTAGACAGTAGAGTGATGAGTGGGCTGACAGTACTGTACAGTAGAGTGATGAGTGGGCTGACAGTACTGGACAGTAGAGTGATGAGTGGGCTGACAGTGCTGTACAGTATAGTGATGTGTGGGCTGACAGTACTGTACAGTATAATGATGAGTGGGCTGGGCTGACAGTACTGTACAGTAGAGTGGTGAGTGGGCTGACAGTACTGTACAGTATAGTGATGAGTGGGCTGACAGTACTGTACAGAAGAGTGATGAGTGGGCTGACAGTACTGTACTGTAGAGTGATGAGTGGGCGGGCTGGGCTGATAGTACTGTACAGTCTAGTGATAATTGGGCTGACAGTACTGTACAGTAGAGTGATGAGTGGGCTGACAGTACTGTACAGTATAGTGATGAGTGGGCTGACAGTACAGTATTGTAGAGTGATGAGTGGGCTGACAGTACTGGACAGTAGAGTGATGAGTGGGCTGACAGTACAGTATTGTAGAGTGATGAGTGGGCTGACAGTACTGTAGAGTGATGAGTGTGCTGACAGTACTGTACAGAATAGTGATGAGTGGGCTGACAGTACTGTAGAGTGATGAGTGGGCTGACAGTACTGTACATTAGATTGATGAGTGGGCTGACAGTACTGTACAGTATAGTGTTGAGTGGGCTGACAGTACTGTACAGTATTGTGATGAGTGGGCTGACAGTACAGTATTGTAGAGTGATGAGTGGGCTGACAGTACTGTACTGTAGAGTGATGATTGGGCTGATAGTACTGTACAGTCTAGTGATAATTGGGCTGACAGTACTGTACAGTAGAGTGATGAGTGGGCTGACAGTACTGTACAGTATAGTGATGAGTGGGCTGACAGTACAGTATTGTAGAGTGATGAGTGGGCTGACAGTACAGTATTGTAGAGTGATGAGTGGGCTGACAGTACTGTACTGTAGAGTGATGAGTGGGCTGATAGTACTGTACAGTAGAGTGATGAGTGGGCTGACAGTACTGTACAGTAGAGTGATGAGTGTGCTGACAGTACTGTACAGTATAGTGATGAGTGGGCTGACAGTACTGTACAGTAGAGTGACGAGTGGGCTGACAGTACTGCACAGTATAATGATGAGTGGGCTGGGCTGACAGTACTGTACAATAGAGTGATGAGTGGGCTGACAGTACTGTACAGTACAGTGATGAGTGGGCTGACAGTACTGTACAGTAGAGTGATGAGTGGGCTGACAGTACTGTACAGTATAGTGATGAGTGGGCTGACAGTACTGTACAGTATAGTGATGAGTGGGCTGACAGTACTGTACAGTAGAGTGATGAGTGGGCTGACAGTACTGTACAGTATAGTGATGAGTGGGCTGACAGTACAGTATTGTAGAGTGATGAGTGGGCTGACAGTACAGTATTGTAGAGTGATGAGTGGGCTGACAGTACTGGACAGTAGAGTGATGAGTGGGCTGACAGTACAGTATTGTAGAGTGATGAGTGGGCTGACAGTACTGTACTGTAGAGTGATGAGTGGGCTGATAGTACTGTACAGTAGAGTGATGAGTGGGCTGACAGTACTTTAGAGTGATGAGTGGGCTGACAGTACTGTACAGTATAGTGATGAGTGGGCTGACAGTACTGTACAGTAGAGTGATGAGTGTGCTGACAGTACAGTATTGTAGAGTGATGAGTGGGCTGACAGTACTGTACAGTATAATGATGAGTGGGCTGGGCTGACAGTACTGTACAGTAGAGTGATGAGTGGGCTGACAGTACTGTACAGTATAGTGATGAGTGGGCTGACAGTACTGTACAGTAGAGTGATGAGTGGGCTGACAGTACTGTACAGTAGAGTGATGAGTGGGCTGACAGTACTGTACAGTAGAGTGATGAGTGGGCTGACAGTACTGTACTGTAGAGTGATGAGTGGGCTGACAGTACTGTACTGTAGATTGATGAGTGGGCTGACAGTACTGTACAGTATAGTGATGAGTGGGCTGACAGTAAGGTACAGTAGAGTGATGAGTGGGCTGACAGTACTGTACAGTAGAGTGAAGAGTGGGCTGAGAGTACTGTACAGTAGAGTGATGAGTGGGCTGACTGTACTGTACAGTAGAGTGATGAGTGGGTTGACAGTACTGTACTGTAGAGTTATGAGTGGGCTGACAGTACTGTAGAGTGATGAGTGTGCTGACAGTACTGTACAGAATAGTGATGAGTGGGCTGACAGTACTGTAGAGTGATGAGTGGGCTGACAGTACTGTACAGTAGATTGATGAGTGGGCTGACAGTACTGTACAGTATAGTGTTGAGTGGGCTGACAGTACTGTACAGTATAGTGATGAGTGGGCTGACAGTACTGTACAGTATAGTGATGAGTGGGCTGACAGTACTGTACAGTATAGTGATGAGTGGGCTGACAGTACTGTACAGTATAGTGATGAGTGGGCTGACAGTACTGTACAGTATAGTGATGAGTGGGCTGACAGTACTGTACAGTATAGTGATGAGTGGGCTGACAGTACTGTACAGTATAGTGATGAGTGGGCTGACAGTACTGTACAGTAGATTGATGAGTGGGCTGACAGTACAGCACAGTATATTGATGAGTGGGCTGACAGTACTGTACAGTATAGTGATGAGTGGGCTGACAGTACTGTACAGTATAGTGATGAGTGGGCTGACAGTACTGTACAGTATAGTGATGAGTGGGCTGACAGTACTGTACAGTAGAGTGATGAGTGGGCTGACAGTACTGTACTGTAGAGTGATGAGTGGGCTGACAGTACTGTAGAGTGATGAGTGGGCTGACAGTACTGTACAGTATAGTGATGAGTGGGCTGACAGTACTGGACAGTAGAGTGACGAGTGGGCTGACAGTACTGTACAGTATAGTGATGAGTGGGCTGACAGTACAGTATTGTAGAGTGATGAGTGGGCTGACAGTACTGGACAGTAGAGTGATGAGTGGGCTGACAGTACAGTATTGTAGAGTGATGAGTGGGCTGACAGTACTGTACTGTAGAGTGATGAGTGGGCTGATAGTACTGTACAGTAGAGTGATGAGTGGGCTGACAGTACTGTACAGTAGAGTGATGAGTGGGCTGACAGTACTGTACAGTAAAGTGATGAGTGGGCTGACAGTACTGTACAGTAGAGTGATGAGTGTGCTGACAGTACTGTACAGTATAGTGATGAGTGGGCTGACAGTACTGTACAGTAGAGTGATGAGTGGGCTGACAGTACTGCACAGTATAATGATGAGTGGGCTGGGCTGACAGTACTGTACAATAGAGTGATGAGTGGGCTGACAGTACTGTACAGTAGAGTGATGAGTGGGCTGACAGTACTGTACAGTATAGTGATGAGTGGGCTGACAGTACTGTACAGTAGAGTGATGAGTGGGCTGACAGCACTTTAGAGTGATGAGTGGGCTGACCTTACTGGACAGTATAGTGATGAGTGGGCTGACAGTACTGTACAGTATAGTGATGAGTGGGCTGACAGTACTGTACAGTAGAGTGATGAGTGTGCTGACAGTACAGTATTGTAGAATGATGCGTGGGCTGACAGTACTGTACAGTATAATGATGAGTGGGCTGGGCTGACAGTACTGTACAGTAGAGTGATGAGTGGGCTGACAGTACTGTACAGTATAGTGATGAGTGGGCTGACAGTACTGTACAGTAGAGTGATGAGTGGGCTGACAGTACTGTACAGTAGAGTGATGAGTGGGCTGACAGTACTGTACAGTAGAGTGATGAGTGGGCTCACAGTACTGTACTGTAGAGTGATGAGTGGGCTGACAGTACTGTACTGTAGATTGATGAGTGGGCTGACAGTACTGTACAGTATAGTGATGAGTGGGCTGACAGTAAGGTACAGTAGAGTGATGAGTGGGCTGACAGTACTGTACAGTAGAGTGATGAGTGGGCTGAGAGTACTGTACTGTAGAGTGAAGAGTGGGCTGACAGTACTGTACAGTATAGTGATGAGTGGGCTGACAGTACTGTACAGTAGAGTGAAGAGTGGGCTGAGAGTACTGTACAGTAGAGTGATGAGTGGGCTGACTGTACTGTACAGTAGAGTGATGAGTGGGTTGACAGTACTGTACTGTAGAGTTATGAGTGGGCTGACAGTACTGTAGAGTGATGAGTGTGCTGACAGTACTGTACAGAATAGTGATGAGTGGGCTGACAGTACTGTAGAGTGATGAGTGGGCTGACAGTACTGTACAGTAGATTGATGAGTGGGCTGACAGTACTGTACAGTATAGTGTTGAGTGGGCTGACAGTACTGTACAGTATAGTGATGAGTGGGCTGACAGTACTGTACAGTATAGTGATGAGTGGGCTGACAGTACTGTACAGTATAGTGATGAGTGGGCTGACAGTACTGTACAGTATAGTGATGAGTGGGCTGACAGTACTGTACAGTATAGTGATGAGTGGGCTGACAGTACTGTACAGTATAGTGATGAGTGGGCTGACAGTACTGTACAGTATAGTGATGAGTGGGCTGACAGTACTGTACAGTAGATTGATGAGTGGGCTGACAGTACAGTACAGTATATTGATGAGTGGGCTGACAGTACTGTACAGTATAGTGATGAGTGGGCTGACAGTACTGTACAGTATAGTGATGAGTGGGCTGACAGTACTGTACAGTATAGTGATGAGTGGGCTGACAGTACTGTACAGTAGAGTGATGAGTGGGCTGACAGTACTGTACTGTAGAGTGATGAGTGGGCTGACAGTACTGTAGAGTGATGAGTGGGCTGACAGTACTGTACAGTATAGTGATGAGTGGGCTGACAGTACTGGACAGTAGAGTGACGAGTGGGCTGACAGTACTGTACAGTATAGTGATGAGTGGGCTGACAGTACTGTACAGTAGAGTGATGAGTGTGCTGACAGTACTGTACAGTATAGTGATGAGTGGGCTGACAGTACTGTACAGTAGATTGATGAGTGGGCTGACAGTACTGTACAGTATAATGATGAGTGGGCTGGGCTGACAGTACTGTACAATAGAGTGATGAGTGGGCTGACAGTACTGTACAGTAGAGTGATGAGTGGGCTGACCTTACTGGACAGTATAGTGATGAGTGGGCTGCCAGTACTGTACAGTAGATTGATGAGTGGGCTGACAGTACTGTACAGTATAGTGTTGAGTCGGCTGACAGTACTGTACAGTATAGTGATGAGTGGGCTGACAGTACTGTACAGTATAGTGATGAGTGGGCTGACAGTACTGTACACTATAGTGATGAGTGGGCTGACAGTACTGTACAGTATAGTGATGAGTGGGCTGACAGTACCATACAGTATAGTGATGAGTGGGCTGACAGTACTGTACAGTATAGTGATGAGTGGGCTGACAGTACTGTACAGTAGATGATGAGTGGGCTGACAGTACAGTACAGTATATTGATGAGTGGGCTGACAGTACTGTACAGTATAGTGATGAGTGGGCTGACAGTACTGTACAGTATAGTGATGAGTGGGCTGACAGTACTGTACAGTATAGTGATGAGTGGGCTGACAGTACTGTACAGTAGAGTGATGAGTGGGCTGACAGTACTGTACTGTAGAGTGATGAGTGGGCTGACAGTACTGGACAGTAGAGTGACGAGTGGGCTGACAGTACTGTACAGTATAGTGATGAGTGGGCTGACAGTACTGTACAGTAGAGTGATGAGTGTGCTGACAGTACTGTACAGTATAGTGATGAGTGGGCTGACAGTACTGTACAGTAGATTGATGAGTGGGCTGACAGTACTGTACAGTATAATGATGAGTGGGCTGGGCTGACAGTACTGTACAATAGAGTGATGAGTGGGCTGACAGTACTGTACAGTAGAGTGATGAGTGGGCTGACCTTACTGGACAGTATAGTGATGAGTGGGCTGCCAGTACTGTACAGTAGATTGATGAGTGGGCTGACAGTACTGTACAGTATAGTGTTGAGTCGGCTGACAGTACTGTACAGTATAGTGATGAGTGGGCTGACAGTACTGTACAGTATAGTGATGAGTGGGCTGACAGTACTGTACACTATAGTGATGAGTGGGCTGACAGTACTGTACAGTATAGTGATGAGTGGGCTGACAGTACCATACAGTATAGTGATGAGTGGGCTGACAGTACTGTACAGTATAGTGATGAGTGGGCTGACAGTACTGTACAGTAGATTGATGAGTGGGCTGACAGTACAGTACAGTATATTGATGAGTGGGCTGACAGTACTGTACAGTATAGTGATGAGTGGGCTGACAGTACTGTACAGTATAGTGATGAGTGGGCTGACAGTACTGTACAGTATAGTGATGAGTGGGCTGACAGTACTGTACAGTAGAGTGATGAGTGGGCTGACAGTACTGTACTGTAGAGTGATGAGTGGGCTGACAGTACTGTAGAGTGATGAGTGGGCTGACAGTACTGTAGAGTGATGAGTGGGCTGACAGTACTGTACAGTATAGTGATGAGTGGGCTGACAGTACTGTACAGTATAGTGATGAGTGGGCTGACAGTACTGTACACTATAGTGATGAGTGGGCTGACAGTACTGTACAGTATAGTGATGAGTGGGCTGACAGTACCATACAGTATAGTGATGAGTGGGCTGACAGTACTGTACAGTATAGTGATGAGTGGGCTGACAGTACTGTACAGTATAGTGATGAGTGGGCTGACAGTACTGTACAGTAGATTGATGAGTGGGCTGACAGTACAGTACAGTATATTGATGAGTGGGCTGACAGTACTGTACAGTATAGTGATGAGTGGGCTGACAGTACTGTACAGTATAGTGATGAGTGGGCTGACAGTACTGTACAGTATAGTGATGAGTGGGCTGACAGTACTGTACAGTAGAGTGATGAGTGGGCTGACAGTACTGTACAGTAGAGTGATGAGTGGGCTGACAGTACTGTACTGTAGAGTGATGAGTGGGCTGACAGTACTGTAGAGTGATGAGTGGGCTGACAGTACTGTACAGTATAGTGATGAGTGGGCTGACAGTACTGTACAGTATAGTGATGAGTGGCCTGACAGTACTGTACAGTAGAGTGATGAGTGTGCTGACAGTACTGTACAGTATAGTGATGAGTGGGCTGACAGTACAGTATTGTAGAGTGATGAGTGGGCTGACAGTACTGGACAGTAGAGTGATGAGTGGGCTGACAGTACAGTATTGTAGAGTGATGAGTGGGCTGACAGTACTGTACTGTAGAGTGATGAGTGGGCTGATAGTACTGTACAGTAGAGTGATGAGTGGGCTGACAGTACTGTACAGTAGAGTGATGAGTGGGCTGACAGTACTGTACAGTATAGTGATGAGTGGGCTGACAGTACTGTACAGTAGAGTGATGAGTGGGCTGACAGTACTGCACAGTATAATGATGAGTGGGCTGGGCTGACAGTACTGTACAATAGAGTGATGAGTGGGCTGACAGTACTGTACAGTAGAGTGATGAGTGGGCTGACAGTACTGTACAGTATAGTGATGAGTGGGCTGACAGTACTGTACAGTAGAGTGATGAGTGGGCTGACAGCACTTTAGAGTGATGAGTGGGCTGACCTTACTGGACAGTATAGTGATGAGTGGGCTGACAGTACTGTACAGTATAGTGATGAGTGGGCTGACAGTACTGTACAGTAGAGTGATGAGTGTGCTGACAGTACAGTATTGTAGAATGATGCGTGGGCTGACAGTACTGTACAGTATAATGATGAGTGGGCTGGGCTGACAGTACTGTACAGTAGAGTGATGAGTGGGCTGACAGTACTGTACAGTATAGTGATGAGTGGGCTGACAGTACTGTACAGTAGAGTGATGAGTGGGCTGACAGTACTGTACAGTAGAGTGATGAGTGGGCTGACAGTACTGTACAGTAGAGTGATGAGTGGGCTCACAGTACTGTACTGTAGAGTGATGAGTGGGCTGACAGTACTGTACTGTAGATTGATGAGTGGGCTGACAGTACTGTACAGTATAGTGATGAGTGGGCTGACAGTAAGGTACAGTAGAGTGATGAGTGGGCTGACTGTACTGTACAGTAGAGTGATGAGTGGGTTGACAGTACTGTACTGTAGAGTTATGAGTGGGCTGACAGTACTGTAGAGTGATGAGTGTGCTGACAGTACTGTACAGAATAGTGATGAGTGGGCTGACAGTACTGTAGAGTGATGAGTGGGCTGACAGTACTGTACAGTAGATTGATGAGTGGGCTGACAGTACTGTACAGAATAGTGTTGAGTGGGCTGACAGTACTGTACAGTATAGTGATGAGTGGGCTGACAGTACTGTACAGTATAGTGATGAGTGGGCTGACAGGACTGTACAGTATAGTGATGAGTGGGCTGACAGTACTGTACAGTATAGTGATGAGTGGGCTGACAGTACTGTACAGTATAGTGATGAGTGGGCTGACAGTACTGTACAGTAGATTGATGAGTGGGCTGACAGTACTGTACAGTATAGTGTTGAGTGGGCTGACAGTACTGTACAGTATAGTGATGAGTGGGCTGACAGTACTGTACAGTATAGTGATGAGTGGGCTGACAGTACTGTACACTATAGTGATGAGTGGGCTGACAGTACTGTACAGTAGATTGATGAGTGGGCTGACAGTACAGTACAGTATATTGATGAGTGGGCTGACAGTACTGTACAGTATAGTGATGAGTGGGCTGACAGTACTGTACAGTATAGTGATGAGTGGGCTGACAGTACTGTACAGTATAGTGATGAGTGGGCTGACAGTACTGTACAGTAGAGTGATGAGTGGGCTGACAGTACTGTACTGTAGAGTGATGAGTGGTCTGACAGTACTGTAGAGTGATGAGTGGGCTGACAGTACTGTAGAGTGATGAGTGGGCTGACAGTACTGTACAGTATAGTGATGAGTGGGCTGACAGTACTGGACAGTAGAGTGATGAGTGGGCTGACAGTACTGTACAGTATAGTGATGAGTGGGCTGACAGTACTGTACAGTAGAGTGATGAGTGTGCTGACAGTACTGTACAGTATAGTGATGAGTGGGCTGACAGTACTGTACAGTAGAGTGATGAGTGGGCTGACAGTACTGTACAGTATAATGATGAGTGGGCTGGGCTGACAGTACTGTACAATAGAGTGATGAGTGGGCTGACAGTACTGTACAGTACAGTGATGAGTGGGCTGACATTACTGTACAGTAGAGCAATGAGTGGGCTGGCAGTACTGTACAGTATAGTGATGAGTGGGCTGACAGTACTGTACAGTAGAGTGATGAGTGGGCTGACAGTACTGTAGAGTGATGAGTGGGCTGACAGTACTGTACAGTAGATTGATGAGTGGGCTGACAGTACTGTACAGTATAGTGTTGAGTGGGCTGACAGTACTGTACAGTATAGTGATGAGTGGGCTGACAGTACTGTACAGTATAGTGATGAGTGGGCTGACAGTACTGTACACTATAGTGATGAGTGGGCTGACAGTACTGTACAGTATAGTGATGAGTGGGCTGACAGTACTGTACAGTATAGTGATGAGTGGGCTGACAGTACTGTACAGTATAGTGATGAGTGGGCTGACAGTACTGTACAGTATAGTGATGAGTGGGCTGACAGTACTGTACAGTAGATTGATGAGTGGGCTGACAGTACAGTACAGTATATTGATGAGTGGGCTGACAGTACTGTACAGTGTAGTGATGAGTGGGCTGACAGTACTGTACAGTATAGTGATGAGTGGGCTGACAGTACTGTACAGTATAGTGATGAGTGGGCTGACAGTACTGTACAGTAGAGTGATGAGTGGGCTGACAGTACTGTACTGTAGAGTGATGAGTGGGCTGACAGTACTGTAGAGTGATGAGTGGGCTGACAGTACTGTACAGTATAGTGATGAGTGGGCTGACAGTACTGGACAGTAGAGTGACGAGTGGGCTGACAGTACTGTACAGTATAGTGATGAGTGGGCTGACAGTACTGTACAGAGAGTGATGAGTGTGCTGACAGTACTGTACAGTATAGTGATGAGTGGGCTGACAGTACTGTACAGTAGATTGATGAGTGGGCTGACAGTACTGTACAGTATAATGATGAGTGGGCTGGGCTGACAGTACTGTACAATAGAGTGATGAGTGGGCTGACAGTACTGTACAGTACAGTGATGAGTGGGCTGACAGTACTGTACAGTAGAGTGATGAGTGGGCTGACAGTACTGTACAGTATAGTGATGAGTGGGCTGACAGTACTGTACAGTAGAGTGATGAGTGGGCTGACAGCACTTTAGAGTGATGAGTGGGCTGACCTTACTGGACAGTATAGTGATGAGTGGGCTGACAGTACTGTACAGTAGATTGATGAGTGGGCTGACAGTACTGTACAGTATAGTGTTGAGTCGGCTGACAGTACTGTACAGTATAGTGATGAGTGGGCTGACAGTACTGTACAGTATAGTGATGAGTGGGCTGACAGTACTGTACACTATAGTGATGAGTGGGCTGACAGTACTGTACAGTATAGTGATGAGTGGGCTGACAGTACTGTACAGTATGGTGATGAGTGGGCTGACAGTACTGTACAGTATAGTGATGAGTGGGCTGACAGTACTGTACAGTAGATGATGAGTGGGCTGACAGTACTGTACAGTAGATTGATGAGATGGGGTGACAGTACAGTACAGTATATTGATGAGTGGGCTGACAGTACTGTACAGTATAGTGATGAGTGGGCTGACAGTACTGTACAGTATAGTGATGAGTGGGCTGACAGTACTGTACAGTATAGTGATGAGTGGGCTGACAGTACTGTACAGTAGAGTGATGAGTGGGCTGACAGTACTGTACTGTAGAGTGATGAGTGGGCTGACAGTACTGTAGAGTGATGAGTGGGCTGACAGTACTGTAGAGTGATGAGTGGGCTGACAGTACTGTACAGTATAGTGATGAGTGGGCTGACAGTACTGGACAGTAGAGTGATGAGTGGGCTGACAGTACTGTACAGTATAGTGATGAGTGGGCTGACAGTACTGTACAGTAGAGTGATGAGTGTGCTGACAGTACTGTACAGTATAGTGATGAGTGGGCTGACAGTACTGTACAGTAGAGTGATGAGTGGGCTGACAGTACTGTACAGTATAATGATGAGTGGGCTGGGCTGACAGTACTGTACAATAGAGTGATGAGTGGGCTGACAGTACTGTACAGTACAGTGATGAGTGGGCTGACATTACTGTACAGTAGAGCAATGAGTGGGCTGACAGTACTGTACAGTATAGTGATGAGTGGGCTGACAGCACTTTAGAGTGATGAGTGGGCTGACCTTACTGGACAGTATAGTGATGAGTGGGCTGACAGTACTGTACAGTATAGTGATGAGTGGGCTGACAGTACTGTACAGTAGAGTGATGAGTGTGCTGACAGTACAGTATTGTAGAGTGATGAGTGGGCTGACCGTACTGTACAGTATAATGATGAGTGGGCTGGGCTGACAGTACTGTACAGTAGAGTGATGAGTGGGCTGACAGTACTGTACAGTATAGTGATGAGTGGGCTGACAGTACTGTACAGTAGAGTGATGAGTGGGCTGACAGTACTGTACAGTAGAGTGATGAGTGGGCTGACAGTACTGTACAGTCGAGTGATGAGTGGGCTGACAGTACTGTACTGTAGAGTGATGAGTGGGCTGACAGTACTCTACTGTAGATTGATGAGTGGGCTGACAGTACTGTACAGTATAGTGATGAGTGGGCTGACAGTAAGGTACAGTAGAGTGATGAGTG
This sequence comes from Oncorhynchus tshawytscha, assembly GCF_018296145.1. Taxonomy (NCBI): domain Eukaryota; kingdom Metazoa; phylum Chordata; class Actinopteri; order Salmoniformes; family Salmonidae; genus Oncorhynchus; species Oncorhynchus tshawytscha. The sequence continues at coordinate 54,378,001 of NC_056439.1, read as the reverse complement.
GGCTGACAGTACTGTACAGTAGAGTGATGAGTGGGCTGAGAGTACTGTACAGTAGAGTGATGAGTGGGCTGACTGTACTGTACAGTAGAGTGATGAGTGGGCTGACAGTACTGTACTGTTGAGTGATGAGTGGGCTGACAGTACTGTAGAGTGATGAGTGTGCTGACAGTACTGTACAGAATAGTGATGAGTGGGCTGACAGTACTGTAGAGTGATGAGTGGGCTGACAGTACTGTACAGTAGATTGATGAGTGGGCTGACAGTACTGTACAGTATAGTGTTGAGTGGGCTGACAGTACTGTACAGTATAGTGATGAGTGGGCTGACAGTACTGTACAGTATAGTGATGAGTGGGCTGACAGTACTGTACAGTATAGTGATGAGTGGGCTGACAGTACTGTACAGTATAGTGATGAGTGGGCTGACAGTACTCTACAGTATAGTGATGAGTGGGCTGACAGTACTGTACAGTAGATTGATGAGTGGGCTGACAGTACAGTACAGTATAGTGATGAGTGGGCTGACAGTACTGTACAGTATAGTGATGAGTGGGCTGACAGTACTGTACAGTATAGTGATGAGTGGGCTGACAGTACTGTACAGTATAGTGATGAGTGGGCTGACAGTACTGTACTGTAGAGTGATGAGTGGGCTGACAGTACTGTAGAGTGATGAGTGGGCTGACAGTACTGTACAGTATAGTGATGAATGGGCTGACAGTACTGTAGAGTGATGAGTGGGCTGACAGTACTGTAGAGTGATGAGTGGGCTGACAGTACTGTACAGTATAGTGATGAGTGGGCTGACAGTACAGTACAGTATAGTGATGAGTGGGCTGACCTTACTGGACGGTAGAGTGATGAGTGGGCTGACAGTACTGTACAGTATAGTGATGAGTGGGCTGACAGTACTGTACAGTATAGTGATGAGTGGGCTGACAGTACTGTACAGTATAGTGATGAGTGGGCTGACAGTACTGTACAGTATAGTGATGTGTGGGCTGACAGTACTGTACAGTATAGTGATGAGTGGGCTGACAGTACTGTACTGTGGAGTGATGAGTGGGCTGACAGTACTGTACGGTATAGTGATGAATGGGCTGACAGTACTCTAGAGTGATGAGTGGGCTGACAGTACTGTACAGTATAGTGATGAGTGGGCTGACAGTACTGTACAGTAGAGTGATGAGTGGGCTGACAGTACTGTACTGTAGAGTGATGAGTGGGCGGGCTGGGCTGATAGTACTGTACAGTCTAGTGATAATTGGGCTGACAGTACTGTACAGTAGAGTGATGAGTGGGCTGACAGTACTGTACAGTAAAGTGATGAGTGGGCTGACAGTACAGTATTGTAGAGTGATGAGTGGGCTGACAGTACAGTATTGTAGAGTGATGAGTGGGCTGACAGTACTGGACAGTAGAGTGATGAGTGGGCTGACAGTACAGTATTGTAGAGTGATGAGTGTGCTGACAGTACTGGACAGTATAGTGATGAGTGGGCTGACAGTACTGTACAGTATAGTGATGAGTGGGCTGACAGTACTGTACAGTAGAGTGATGAGTGTGCTGACAGTACAGTATTGTAGAGTGATGAGTGGGCTGACAGTACTGTACAGTATAATGATGAGTGGGCTGGGCTGACAGTACTGTACAGTAGAGTGATGAGTGGGCTGACAGTACTGTACAGTATAGTGATGAGTGGGCTGACAGTACTGTACAGTAGAGTGATGAGTGGGCTGACAGTACTGTACAGTAGAGTGATGAGTGGGCTGACAGTACTGTACAGTCGAGTGATGAGTGGGCTGACAGTACTGTACTGTAGAGTGATGAGTGGGCTGACAGTACTCTACTGTAGATTGATGAGTGGGCTGACAGTACTGTACAGTATAGTGATGAGTGGGCTGACAGTAAGGTACAGTAGAGTGATGAGTGGGCTGACAGTACTGTACAGTAGAGTGATGAGTGGGCTGAGAGTACTGTACAGTAGAGTGATGAGTGGGCTGACTGTACTGTACAGTAGAGTGATGAGTGGGCTGACAGTACTGTACTGTTGAGTGATGAGTGGGCTGACAGTACTGTAGAGTGATGAGTGTGCTGACAGTACTGTACAGAATAGTGATGAGTGGGCTGACAGTACTGTAGAGTGATGAGTGGGCTGACAGTACTGTACAGTAGATTGATGAGTGGGCTGACAGTACTGTACAGTATAGTGTTGAGTGGGCTGACAGTACTGTACAGTATAGTGATGAGTGGGCTGACAGTACTGTACAGTATAGTGATGAGTGGGCTGACAGTACTGTACAGTATAGTGATGAGTGGGCTGACAGTACTGTACAGTATAGTGATGAGTGGGCTGACAGTACTCTACAGTATAGTGATGAGTGGGCTGACAGTACTGTACAGTAGATTGATGAGTGGGCTGACAGTACAGTACAGTATAGTGATGAGTGGGCTGACAGTACTGTACAGTATAGTGATGAGTGGGCTGACAGTACTGTACAGTATAGTGATGAGTGGGCTGACAGTACTGTACAGTATAGTGATGAGTGGGCTGACAGTACTGTACTGTAGAGTGATGAGTGGGCTGACAGTACTGTAGAGTGATGAGTGGGCTGACAGTACTGTACAGTATAGTGATGAATGGGCTGACAGTACTGTAGAGTGATGAGTGGGCTGACAGTACTGTAGAGTGATGAGTGGGCTGACAGTACTGTACAGTATAGTGATGAGTGGGCTGACAGTACAGTACAGTATAGTGATGAGTGGGCTGACCTTACTGGACGGTAGAGTGATGAGTGGGCTGACAGTACTGTACAGTATAGTGATGAGTGGGCTGACAGTACTGTACAGTATAGTGATGAGTGGGCTGACAGTACTGTACAGTATAGTGATGAGTGGGCTGACAGTACTGTACAGTATAGTGATGTGTGGCTGACAGTACTGTACAGTATAGTGATGAGTGGGCTGACAGTACTGTACTGTGGAGTGATGAGTGGGCTGACAGTACTGTACGGTATAGTGATGAGTGGGCTGACAGTACTGTACAGTAGAGTGATGAGTGGGCTGACAGTACTGTACTGTAGAGTGATGAGTGGGCGGGCTGGGCTGATAGTACTGTACAGTCTAGTGATAATTGGGCTGACAGTACTGTACAGTAGAGTGATGAGTGGGCTGACAGTACTGTACAGTAAAGTGATGAGTGGGCTGACAGTACAGTATTGTAGAGTGATGAGTGGGCTGACAGTACAGTATTGTAGAGTGATGAGTGGGCTGACAGTACTGGACAGTAGAGTGATGAGTGGGCTGACAGTACAGTATTGTAGAGTGATGAGTGTGCTGACAGTACTGTACAGTATAATCATGAGTGGGCTGACAGTACTGTACAGTAGAGTGATGAGTGGGCTGACAGTACTGCACAGTATAATGATGAGTGGGCTGGGCTGACAGTACTGTACAGTAGAGTGATGAGTGGGCTGACAGTACTGTACAGTAGAGTGATGAGTGGGCTGACAGTACTGTACAGTAGAGTGATGAGTGGGCTGACTTTACTGTACAGTAGAGTGATGAGTGGGCTGACAGTACTGCACAGTAGAGTGATGAGTGGGCTGACAGTACTGTACTGTAGAGTGATGAGTGGGCTGACAGTACTGTACTGTAGATTGATGAGTGGGCTGACAGTACTGTACAGTATAGTGATGAGTGGGCTGACAGTAAGGTACAGGAGAGTGATGAGTGGGCTGACAGTACTGTACAGTAGAGTGATGAGTGGGCTGACAGTACAGTACAGTAGAGTGATGAGTGGGCTGACAGTACTGTACTGTAGAGTGATGAGTGGGCTGACAGTACTGTAGAGTGATGAGTGGGCTGACAGTACTGTACAGAATAGTGATGAGTGGGCTGGCAGTACTGTAGAGTGATGAGTGTGCTGACAGTACTGTACAGTATAGTGATGAGTGGGCTGACAGTACTGTACACTATAGTGATGAGTGGGCTGACAGTACTGTATAGTATAGTGATGAGTGGGCTGACAGTACTGTACAGTAGATTGATGAGTGGGCTGACAGTACAGTACAGTACAGTGATGAGTGGGCTGACAGTACTGTACAGTAGATTGATGAGTGGGCTGACAGTACAGTACAGTATAGTGATGAGTGGGCTGACAGTACTGTACAGTATAGTGATGAGTGGGCTGACAGTACTGTACAGTAGAGTGATGAGTGGGCTGACAGTACTGTACAGTATAGTGATGAGTGGGTTGACAGTGCTGTACAGTATAGTGATGAGTGGGCTGACAGTACTGTACAGTATAATGGTGAGTGGGCTGGGCTGACAGTACTGTACAGTAGAGTGGTGAGTGGGCTGACAGTACTGTACAGTAGAGTGATGAGTGGGCTGACAGTACTGTACACTATAGTGATGAGTGGGCTGACAGTACTGTATAGTATAGTGATGAGTGGGCTGACAGTACTGTACAGTAGATTGATGAGTGGGCTGACAGTACAGTACAGTATAGTGATGAGTGGGCTGACAGTACTGTACAGTAGATTGATGAGTGGGCTGACAGTACAGTACAGTATAGTGATGAGTGGGCTGACAACTACTGTACAGTATAGTGATGAGTGGGCTGACAGTACTGTACAGTAGAGTGATGAGTGGGCTGACAGTACTGTACAGTTGAGTGATGAGTCGGCTGACAGTGCTGTACAGTATAGTGATGAGTGGGCTGACAGTACTGTACAGTATAATGATGAGTGGGCTGGGCTGACAGTACTGTACAGTAGAGTGGTGAGTGGGCTGACAGTACTGTACAGTAGAGTGATGAGTGGGCTGACAGTACTGTACTGTAGAGTGAAGAGTGGGCTGACAGTACTGTACAGTAGAGTGATGAGTGGGCTGACAGTACTGTACAGTATAGTGATGAATGGGCTGACAGTACTGTAGAGTGATGAGTGGGCTGACAGTACTGTAGAGTGATGAGTGGGCTGACAGTACTGTACAGTATAGTGATGAGTGGGCTGACAGTACAGTACAGTATAGTGATGAGTGGGCTGACCTTACTGGACGGTAGAGTGATGAGTGGGCTGACAGTACTGTACAGTATAGTGATGAGTGGGCTGACAGTACTGTACAGTATAGTGATGAGTGGGCTGACAGTACTGTACAGTATAGTGATGAGTGGGCTGACAGTACTGTACAGTATAGTGATGTGTGGCTGACAGTACTGTACAGTATAGTGATGAGTGGGCTGACAGTACTGTACTGTGGAGTGATGAGTGGGCTGACAGTACTGTACGGTATAGTGATGAGTGGGCTGACAGTACTGTACAGTAGAGTGATGAGTGGGCTGACAGTACTGTACTGTAGAGTGATGAGTGGTCGGGCTGGGCTGATAGTACTGTACAGTCTAGTGATAATTGGGCTGACAGTACTGTACAGTAGAGTGATGAGTGGGCTGACAGTACTGTACAGTAAAGTGATGAGTGGGCTGACAGTACAGTATTGTAGAGTGATGAGTGGGCTGACAGTACAGTATTGTAGAGTGATGAGTGGGCTGACAGTACTGGACAGTAGAGTGATGAGTGGGCTGACAGTACAGTATTGTAGAGTGATGAGTGTGCTGACAGTACTGTACAGTATAATCATGAGTGGGCTGACAGTACTGTACAGTAGAGTGATGAGTGGGCTGACAGTACTGCACAGTATAATGATGAGTGGGCTGGGCTGACAGTACTGTACAGTAGAGTGATGAGTGGGCTGACAGTACTGTACAGTAGAGTGATGAGTGGGCTGACAGTACTGTACAGTAGAGTGATGAGTGGGCTGACTTTACTGTACAGTAGAGTGATGAGTGGGCTGACAGTACTGCACAGTAGAGTGATGAGTGGGCTGACAGTACTGTACTGTAGAGTGATGAGTGGGCTGACAGTACTGTACTGTAGATTGATGAGTGGGCTGACAGTACTGTACAGTATAGTGATGAGTGGGCTGACAGTAAGGTACAGGAGAGTGATGAGTGGGCTGACAGTACTGTACAGTAGAGTGATGAGTGGGCTGACAGTACAGTACAGTAGAGTGATGAGTGGGCTGACAGTACTGTACTGTAGAGTGATGAGTGGGCTGACAGTACTGTAGAGTGATGAGTGGGCTGACAGTACTGTACAGAATAGTGATGAGTGGGCTGGCAGTACTGTAGAGTGATGAGTGTGCTGACAGTACTGTACAGTATAGTGATGAGTGGGCTGACAGTACTGTACACTATAGTGATGAGTGGGCTGACAGTACTGTATAGTATAGTGATGAGTGGGCTGACAGTACTGTACAGTAGATTGATGAGTGGGCTGACAGTACAGTACAGTACAGTGATGAGTGGGCTGACAGTACTGTACAGTAGATTGATGAGTGGGCTGACAGTACAGTACAGTATAGTGATGAGTGGGCTGACAGTACTGTACAGTATAGTGATGAGTGGGCTGACAGTACTGTACAGTAGAGTGATGAGTGGGCTGACAGTACTGTACAGTATAGTGATGAGTGGGTTGACAGTGCTGTACAGTATAGTGATGAGTGGGCTGACAGTACTGTACAGTATAATGGTGAGTGGGCTGGGCTGACAGTACTGTACAGTAGAGTGGTGAGTGGGCTGACAGTACTGTACAGTAGAGTGATGAGTGGGCTGACAGTACTGTACACTATAGTGATGAGTGGGCTGACAGTACTGTATAGTATAGTGATGAGTGGGCTGACAGTACTGTACAGTAGATTGATGAGTGGGCGGACAGTACAGTACAGTATAGTGATGAGTGGGCTGACAGTACTGTACAGTAGATTGATGAGTGGGCTGACAGTACAGTACAGTATAGTGATGAGTGGGCTGACAACTACTGTACAGTATAGTGATGAGTGGGCTGACAGTACTGTACAGTAGAGTGATGAGTGGGCTGACAGTACTGTACAGTTGAGTGATGAGTCGGCTGACAGTGCTGTACAGTATAGTGATGAGTGGGCTGACAGTACTGTACAGTATAATGATGAGTGGGCTGGGCTGACAGTACTGTACAGTAGAGTGGTGAGTGGGCTGACAGTACTGTACAGTAGAGTGATGAGTGGGCTGACAGTACTGTACTGTAGAGTGAAGAGTGGGCTGACAGTACTGTACAGTAGAGTGATGAGTGGGCTGACAGTACTGTACAGTAGAGTGATGAGTGGGCTGACAGTACTGTACAGTAGAGTGATGAGTGGGCTGACAGTACTGTACTGTAGAGTGATGAGTGGGCTGACAGTACTGTACAGTAGAGTGATGAGTGGGCTGACAGTACTGTACAGTAGAGTGAAGAGTGGGCTGACAGTACTGTACAGTAGAGTGATGAGTGGGCTGTCAGTACTGTACAGTATAATGATGAGTGGGCTGACAGTACTGTACGTATGGCTATTCTGCCACTCTATTCAATCTAATCTGCCTCTCTATTCAATCTATTCTGCCACTCTATTCAATCTATTCTGCCTCTCTATTCAATCTATTCTGCCTCTCTATTCAATCTATTCTGCCACTCTATTCAATCTATTCTGCCTCTCTATTCAATCTATTCTGCCACTCTATTCTGCCTCTCTTTTCAATCTATTCTGCCACTCTATTCAATCTATTCTGCCACTCTATTCTGCCACTCTATTCAATATATTCTGCCACTCTATTCAATCTATTCTGCCTCTCTATTCAATCTATTCTGCCACTCTATTCAATCTATTCTGCCTCTCTATTCAATCTATTCTGCCACTCTATTCAATCTATTCTGCCACTCTATTCAATCTATTCTGCCACTCTATTCAATCTATTCTGCCACTCTATTCAATCTATTCTGCCTCTCTATTCAATCTATTATGCCACTCTATTCAATCTATTCTGCCACTCTATTCAATCTATTCTGCCTCTCTATTCAATCTATTCTGCCACTCTATTCAATCTATTCTGCCACTCTATTCAATCTATTCTGCCAATCTATTCAATCTATTCTGCCACTCTATTCAATCTATTCTGCCACTCTCATCAATCTATTCTGCCTCTCTATTCTGCCACTCTATTCAATCTATTCTGCCTCTCTATTCTGCCACTCTATTCAATCTATTCTGCCTCTCTATTCAATCTATTCTGCCTCTCTATTCAGTCTATTCTGCCACTCTATTCAATCTATTCTGCCACTCTATTCAATCTATTCTGCCTCTCTATTCAATATATTCTGCCTCTCTATTCAATCTATTCTGCCACTCTATTCAATCTATTCTGCCACTCTATTCAATCTATTCTGCCACTCTATTCAATCTATTCTGCCTCTCTATTCAATCTATTCTGCCTCTCTATTCAATCTATTCTGCCTCTCTAGTCAATCTATTCTGCCAATCTATTCTGCCTCTCTATTCAATCTATTCTACCTCTCTATTCAATCTATTCTGCCACTCTATTCTGCCTCTCTATTCAATCTATTCTGCCTCTCTATTCAATATATTCTGCCTCTCTATTCAATCTATTCTGCCTCTCTATTCAATCTATTATGCCACTCTATTCAATCTATTCTGCCTCTCTATTCAATCTATTCAGCCTCTCTATTCAATCTATTCTGCCTCTCTATTCAATCTATTCTGCCTCTCTATTCAATCTATTCTGCCACTCTATTCTGCCTCTCTATTCAATCTATTCTGCCTCTCTATTCAATCTATTCTGCCACTCTATTCAATCTATTCTGCCTCTCTATTCAATCTATTCTGCCTCTCTATTCAATCTATTCTGCCACTCTATTCTGCCTCTCTATTCAATCTATTCTGCCTCCCTATTCAATCTATTCTGCCACTCTATTCAATCTATTCTGCCTCTCTATTCAATCTATTCTGCCTCTCTATTCAATCTATTCTGCCTCTCTATTCAATCTATTCTGCCAATCTATTCTGCCTCTCTATTCAATCTATTCTGCCTCTCTATTCAATATATTCTGCCTCTCTATTCAATCTATTCTGCCTCTCTATTCAATATATTCTGCCTCTCTATTCAATCTATTCTGCCTCTCTATTCAATCTATTATGCCACTCTATTCAATCTATTCTGCCTCTCTATTCAATCTATTCTGCCACTCTAATCTGCCACTCTATTCAATCTATTCTGCCACTCAATTCTGCCACTCTATTCAATCTATTCTGCCACTCTATTCAATCTATTCTGCCTCTCTATTCAATCTATTCTGCCACTCAATTCTGCCTCTCTATTCAATCTATTCTGCCACTCAATTCTGCCACTCTATTCAATCTATTCTGCCTCTCTATTCAATCTATTCTGCCACTCTATTCAATCTATTCTGCCACTTAATTCTGCCTCTCTATTCAATCTATTCTGCCACTCTATTCGATCTATTCTGCCACTCTATTCAATCTATTCTGCCACTCAATTCTGCCACTCTATTCAATCTATTCTGCCACAGTATTCTGCCACCAGGTAATTTTAGGGATATGACAAGTCATTTATTCAACTGTAATATGTGGCCAGTCCAGGACTAGTCATTTATTCAACTGTAATATGTGGCCAGTCTAGGACTAGTCATTTATTCAACTGTAATATGTGGCCAGTCCAGGACGAGTCATTTATTCAACTGTAATATGTGGCCAGTCCAGGACTAGTCATTTATTCAACTGTAATATGTAGCCAGTCCAGGACTAGTCATTTATTCAACTGTAATATGTGGCCAGTCCAGGACTAGTCATTTATTCAACTGTAATATGTGGCCAGTCCAGGACTAGTCATTTATTCAACTGTAATATGTGGCCAGTCCAGGACTAGTCATTTATTCAACTGTAATATGTGGCCAGTCCAGGACGAGTCATTTATTCAACTGTAATATGTGGCCAGTCCAGGACGAGTCATTTATTCAACTGCAATATGTGGCCAGTCCAGGACTAGTCATTTATTCAACTGTAATATGTGGCCAGTTTAGGACTAGTCATTTATTCAACTGTAATATGTGGCCAGTCCAGGACTAGTCATTTATTCTTGTAGACTATACGGTTTTGTATTGTTAGAAGATTGTCATGCATTGCAGCCAGGGGTTTGGTATGTTTTTGTAGCAGGAAATAAGAACAACATTAAGGTGAGTCTGTGTTTTAATTTCTTATTTGTAAGGTTATTGTATGTCTTTTTTGCTGTTTATCCTGCGATTAAAGTGTATTTATATTAATCCCACGTTGTTATAATTATACAAAATGAATACAACATGTAAATAGTATTCATTTGAGATGGCATTGACCTGCGTGTTGTTCACCCAAGCTTCCTACATCAATGCACGGTATTCTCTCCTCGACCCGGTGCTTAACGGATCGTGAATGTGCGTCTTGTTTTAATTCGTCCCTGGTGAGTTGAACCGACTTCAGTCACATGTCTGCAGAACCCGAGTCTGTAGCAGACGGAACTAGCCAGCTAGCTAGCTAGCCTTTTTTTTATTTTACATTTTAGCAAACAGAGTAATTTGCACGAATATTATTTATCTAGTCATTTCTGATTTTCTTGTCAAAATGTAAGTTTATCAAGTGATCGGGTCAAAACTAGTAATGGGATGATGGATATGGAATTTAGTTGGCAGGCTAGCTAGCTTCGTTAGCATTTGTGTGTGTTTGTTAACGCTAATTCAGCTAGCTGGATAGACGAATTTCTTTGTGATTCATTTTTGGATTTAACTTGCTTGGATGTCATGGCTTCAACGAAGTGACAGGAATTATCTTCAAGTCACCAATACGGATAAAATAAACGGTTTGATCGGCTGGGTGGTGGAGAGAGGAGACATGATATTGTAGTTGTGCCTTGTAACGTTGGTCAACGTGACAGTGTTTATTTTTTTTATTGTCATACTGATTGGATAAGTAAACATTAGCATATAGCTAGTAGGAAAACTCCACAATGCATGACGCTTACGAACCGGTACCTATCCTGGAGAAACTGCCTCTCCAGATTGACTGTCTTGCGGCCTGGGGTAAGTTGATATTGTCAGCTCTATCTATCTATCTATCTATCTATCTATCTATCTATCTATCTATCTATCTATCTATCTATCTATCTATCTATCTATCTATCTATCTATCTATCTATCTATCTATCTATCTATCTATCTATCTATCTATCTATCTATCTATCTATCTATCTATCTATCTATCTATCTATCTATCTATCTATCTATCTATCTATCTATCTATCTATCTATCTATCTATCTATCTATCTATCTATCTATCTATCTATCTATCTATCTATCTATCTATCTATCTATCTATCTATCTATCTATCTATCTATCTATCTATCTATCTATCTATCTATCTATCTATCTATCTATCTATCTATCTATCTATCTATCTATCTATCTATCTATCTATCTATCTATCTATCTATCTATCTATCTATCTATCTATCTATCTATCTATCTAAACAAACAACACAAGACCACTCTAGCTGGTTTGTTTACCATTTTAACGTTAGCCAGCTGATATCTTTACCAGTTTATAGCTTGATGAGTTTTGAGGTGACAGATCATTGTAAACAAAGTCACCCTGTCTTGGGCCACCCTGTCGATGACAGAGAGATTTATTAGAGACCAAGTCATATTTAATGAATAGCATTGTATTTTAATGGCTTCCCAGTTGATGTCCTCATAGGGTGTGTACCAAATGGTACCCTAATTCCTAGGAGCCCTATTGGTTCTTATCAAGAGTAGTGCACTACATAAGGAAATGGGTGCCATTTGGGACAAGCCCATGCTGAGGTCCTTCTATTTCCTATTTCCTATCACGTCACAGAGGACTGGCTTCTAGTTGGGACCAAACCAGGCCATCTGCTGCTCTACAGAATCAAAAAGGATGCAGGTGAATGAGAGAGAGAGAGACCTCTGCTTTCAGCCTCTGTCCTGTGTTTTTGTGTGTGTATTGTTGGCTTCGGTGTGCAATAGTTTCCAGTGTTATTACCTCCATCTTGTAGCAGATGTCTCAAACAAGGAAACATATCCACTCTCTCTTTCTTCCTCGTAGGTACCAACAGGTTTGAGGTGACTCTGGAGAAATCCAACAAGAACTTCTCCAAGAAGATCCAGCAGGTAGGCAGATGAAGTGAGGATGGAGGGGGCTGGGAGTGCTCTCTCTCTGTCCCCCCCTCCAGGCTTTTAAGGCACTGTCCCAAGAGGACCCCTTTCAGTGACTTATCTCTGGTAATGTAGGCACACTTCACATTCTGTTGATGTGACAGGAAATACAAATAACAAAAAGTACCGTCGATTGAAACAAATCTAGGTGACACTGTTGTCCCAGCCCTGTTCCAGATCTGTGATGTGCTATGGCCAACTCCGTTGCTGTCCTTGACTGACAAGGAGTTGGTGACTTAACAAACTGACACTCACTCAGTCTCACCTGTAGCTCGTAGAACTCCCCGTCTCACCTGTAGCTCGCTACAGGTGAGACGGGGAGTTACCATTGTCACCATCTCAGTTTCACCTCTGGTCTCTTCTGTTCCTCGCAGCTCTTCATTGTCTCACAGTACAAGATCCTCATCAGTCTTCTAGGTAAAACATTTTCCTCGGCAAACAAACGGCCATATTGTTCACATGAACATGAGGTTGGTTATCTCAGTAATCCATAGGTCAAAGGTTGTTTTAAATATTGTCTGTTTGTGTGTGTCTGTGTGCATGGGTACGTGTGTGTCTGCATGTGTGTTCCTCTCTCTACAGAGAACAACATCCATGTCCACGACCTATTGACCTTTCAGCAGATTACTGTGGTCTCCAAGGCCAAAGGGGCAACGCTCTTCGCCTGTGACCTGCAGGTAAAATACAGCTCTGATGACGGAGACATAGTTTGTAAATGTCTTGATGCGAACCAGTTCATTGTGTTTATCTTCGGCTCCTGTAAAGATATTCCCTGTAACATCTGTGAAATTGTATCACACATTTCTGTTTTCCCTGTGACAATGGACATTTCGTCTTCTTCTTCTGCTACTTCCTGCAGCTGTCCCCTTCAGGAGAGGCCCAGCTGAGGATGTGTGTTGCAGTGAAGAAGAAGCTTCAGCTGTACTACTGGAAGGACAGGGAGTTCTACGAGCTACAGGTGAGACAGGGAGTTCTACGAGCTACAGGTGAGACAGGGAGTTCTACGAGCTACAGGTGAGACAGGGAGTTCTACGAGCTACAGCTGAGACAGGGAGTTCTACGAGCTACAGTTGAGACAGGGAGTTCTACGAGCTACAGGTGAGACAGGGAGTTCTACGAGCTACAGGTGAGACAGGGACTTCTACGAGCTACAGGTGAGACAGGGACTTCTACGAGCTACAGGTGAGACAGGAGTTCTACGAGCTACAGGTGAGACAGGGAGTTCTACGAGCTACAGGTGAGACAGGGAGTTCTACGAGCTACAGGTGAGACAGGGAGTTCTACGAGCTACAGGTGAGACAGGGAGTTCTACGAGCTACAGGTGAGACAGGGAGTTCTACGAGCTACAGGTGAGACAGGGAGTTCTACGAGCTACAGGTGAGACAGGGAGTTCTACGAGCTACAGGTGAGACAGGGAGTTCTACGAGCTACAGGTGAGACAGGGAGTTCTACGAGCTACAGGTGAGACAGGGAGTTCTACGAGCTACAGGTGAGACAGGGAGTTCTACGAGCTACAGGTGAGACAGGGAGTTCTACGAGCTACAGCTGAGACAGGGAGTTCTACGAGCTACAGCTGAGACAGGGAGTTCTACGAGCTACAGCTGAGACAGGGAGTTCTACGAGCTACAGCTGAGACAGGGAGTTCTACGAGCTACAGCTGAGACAGGGAGTTCTACGAGCTACAGCTGAGACAGGGAGTTCTACGAGCTACAGCTGAGACAGGGAGTTCTACGAGCTACAGCTGAGACAGGGAGTTCTACGAGCTACAGCTGAGACAGGGAGTTCTACGAGCTACAGCTGAGACAGGGAGTTCTACGAGCTACAGCTGAGACAGGGAGTTCTACGAGCTACAGCTGAGACAGGGACTTCTACGAGCTACAGGTGAGACAGGGACTTCTACGAGCTACAGGTGAGACAGGGACTTCTACGAGCTACAGGTGAGACAGGGACTTCTACGAGCTACAGGTGAGACAGGGACTTCTACGAGCTACAGCTGAGACAGGGAGTTCTACGAGCTACAGCTGAGACAGGGAGTTCTACGAGCTACAGGTGAGACAGGGAGTTCTACGAGCTACAGGTGAGACAGGGAGTTCTACGAGCTACAGCTGAGACAGGGAGTTCTGCGAGCTACAGCTGAGACAGGGAGTTCTGCGAGCTACAGCTGAGACAGGGAGTTCTGCGAGCTACAGCTGAGACAGGGAGTTCTGCGAGCTACAGCTGAGACAGGGAGTTCTGCGAGCTACAGCTGAGACAGGGAGTTCTGCGAGCTACAGCTGAGACAGGGAGTTCTACGAGCTACAGCTGAGACAGGGAGTTCTACGAGCTACAGCTGAGACAGGGAGTTCTACGAGCTACAGCTGAGACAGGGAGTTCTACGAGCTACAGCTGAGACAGGGAGTTCTACGAGCTACAGCTGAGACAGGGAGTTCTACGAGCTACAGCTGAGACAGGGAGTTCTACGAGCTACAGCTGAGACAGGGAGTTCTACGAGCTACAGCTGAGACAGGGAGTTCTACGAGCTACAGCTGAGACAGGGACTTCTACGAGCTACAGGTGAGACAGGGACTTCTACGAGCTACAGGTGAGACAGGGACTTCTACGAGCTACAGGTGAGACAGGGACTTCTACGAGCTACAGGTGAGACAGGGACTTCTACGAGCTACAGCTGAGACAGGGAGTTCTACGAGCTACAGCTGAGACAGGGAGTTCTACGAGCTACAGGTGAGACAGGGAGTTCTACGAGCTACAGGTGAGACAGGGAGTTCTACGAGCTACAGCTGAGACAGGGAGTTCTGCGAGCTACAGCTGAGACAGGGAGTTCTGCGAGCTACAGCTGAGACAGGGAGTTCTGCGAGCTACAGCTGAGACAGGGAGTTCTGCGAGCTACAGCTGAGACAGGGAGTTCTGCGAGCTACAGCTGAGACAGGGAGTTCTGCGAGCTACAGCTGAGACAGGGAGTTCTACGAGCTACAGCTGAGACAGGGAGTTCTACGAGCTACAGCTGAGACAGGGAGTTCTACGAGCTACAGCTGAGACAGGGAGTTCTACGAGCTACAGCTGAGACAGGGAGTTCTACGAGCTACAGGTGAGACAGGGAGTTCTACGAGCTACAGGTGAGACAGGGACTTCTACGAGCTACAGGTGAGACAGGGACTTCTACGAGCTACAGGTGAGACAGGGACTTCTACGAGCTACAGGTGAGACAGGGACTTCTACGAGCTACAGGTGAGACAGGGAGTTCTACGAGCTACAGCTGAGACAGGGAGTTCTACGAGCTACAGCTGAGACAGGGAGTTCTACGAGCTACAGCTGAGACAGGGAGTTCTACGAGCTACAGCTGAGACAGGGAGTTCTACGAGCTACAGGTGAGACAGGGAGTTCTACGAGCTACAGGTGAGACAGGGAGTTCTACGAGCTACAGCTGAGACAGGGAGTTCTACGAGCTACAGCTGAGACAGGGAGTTCTGCGAGCTACAGCTGAGACAGGGAGTTCTACGAGCTACAGCTGAGACAGGGAGTTCTACGAGCTACAGCTGAGACAGGGAGTTCTACGAGCTACAGCTGAGACAGGGAGTTCTACGAGCTACAGCTGAGACAGGGACTTCTACGAGCTACAGCTGAGACAGGGACTTCTACGAGCTACAGGTGAGACAGGGACTTCTACGAGCTACAGGTGAGACAGGGACTTCTACGAGCTACAGGTGAGACAGGGACTTCTACGAGCTACAGGTGAGACAGGGAGTTCTACGAGCTACAGCTGAGACAGGGAGTTCTACGAGCTACAGCTGAGACAGGGAGTTCTACGAGCTACAGCTGAGACAGGGAGTTCTACGAGCTACAGCTGAGACAGGGAGTTCTACGAGCTACAGCTGAGACAGGGAGTTCTACGAGCTACAGCTGAGACAGGGAGTTCTACGAGCTACAGCTGAGACAGGGAGTTCTACGAGCTACAGCTGAGACAGGGAGTTCTATGCTCCCCATCCAACCTTGCAGCGATGCTCCCCGTCCAACCTGACAGAGCTTGACAGGATCTTTATTTATGGGCATTTATGGACATAAGTATTAACCAATAAGTGTTTTTTGTTTGTCTTTCAGGGGGACTTTTCTGCTCCAGACATCCCGAAGTCCATGGCCTGGTGTGAGAACTCCATCTGTGTAGGCTTCAAGAGAGACTACTACCTCATCCGGGTCAGTGGGGCACAAAACAGGACACACTGTGTGTGGATTTCATGTGAACCTGTGGAAGACATCTTCTAATATAATATATATTATGTATACGAGCTATTATTATCTATTATGAAGAGGGGCTTTGACCTCTTCGTCTGCACTGATTGGAGAAGACTTGACAAGTTAACAATGGTATGGTAGAAGCTTATAATTAGCTTTCACCAGGTCAGTTGTTTCAGCTCCGAATCAGGACAGGAGTGGATAGAAGGAGGTTGTGTGTTATACCCCTCTGTATCCTCAGACCTCTGTTATCCTCCAGATGGATGGGCGGGGCTCCATCAAGGAGCTCTTCCCCACGGGGAAGCAGCTGGAGCCCCTGGTTGTTCCCCTGGCTGATGGGAAGGTGGCGGTGGGCCAGGATGACCTCACGGTGGTGCTCAACGAGGACGGGGTCTGCACTCAGAAGTGTGCCCTCAACTGGACCGACATCCCCATTGATATGGGTACTTGTGTTTCCTTGTTATAGTGTCTTTCCCCTGGCTCAGCAGTATAGACATTAATATCCTGCCTTTCTGGTATTAGATAATGGCTATGCTTAAATGACTTTACACCATATTGTTTGTCTACAGACTTGCTACTTATTTTTGTTTCAAGTTTTTGTGTAGCCTACTTCACACTTACGATGCAATATTACTTTAAACACTAACACAAATGAATTACTGTTGGCTATGTTTTGTCGTCTACAGACTGAATGCCACTTCGTTTTATATTTGGACTACTCGGTGTGTTATGGTTGGAACTTGAAAATGATGGGGCCGTACTTGCGAACAAAAGCAGCCATTTTAAATTTTAAACTGTTTCTAATTTTAAAAAAATTGTTGCTTAACTTGCACGGGAGAGAATGCTAAATTATAGCTGGTCCCATAAGATAACATAGCAAACATTAGCCCTGTGCTAACCTCGCCAGGTGACAGTGATTTATATTCTGAAACATAATAAATATATATATATTATCAGCCTATCAAAGAGTTTAGACTTTATCCACCAACCAATGGTATTTCTTAAAATAGGTCAAACCCCCAACCACTAGAGGATAGATATTAGATAGATATTTTAAACCTAGAAATTCAAGATTTGTGTTTGTTCCTTATGGTGTGTAACAGAATGTTGTGTGCCAACATTGATCCTTGGCAAGACTACTACTAATGTTACACATTTTCGCATGTATGAAACAACTGCCACGTTTTCTGTTCATCACGTTTATTGGTCACGTGCAGATGTTACTGCGGGTTTAACAAAATCCATGTGGTTTTATGAATGAAATATGGACATTTATCATGCATCGTGAAAAGAAAAGCAAAGAGCCTTATGGATTTGTCAAATATCAGCCATGATCACCATCACTTTTAGGTGGCTGAAGTGGTTGACCAAGACCATAGTGGCCCACTGCTGAAGTGGTTGACCAAGACCATAGTGGCCCACTGCTGAAGTGGTTGACCAAGACCATAGTGGCCCACTGCTGAAGTGGTTGACCCCAAGACCATAGTGGCCCACTGCTGAAGTGGTTGACCCCAAGATCATAGTGGCCCACTGCTGAAGTGGTTGACCCCAAGACCATAGTGGCCCACTGCTGAAGTGGTTGACCCCAAGACCATAGTGGCCCACTGCTGAAGTGGTTGACCCCAAGACCATAGTGGCCCACTGATGAAGTGGTTGACCCCAAGACCATAGTGGCCCACTGCTGAAGTGGTTGACCCCAAGACCATAGTGGTCCACTGCTGAAGTGGTTGACCAAGACCATAGTGGGCCACTGCTGAAGTGGTTGACCAAGACCATAGTGGCCCACTGCTGAAGTGGTTGACCAAGACCATAGTGGCCCACTGCTGAAGTGGTTGACCAAGACCATAGTGGCCCACTGCTGAAGTGGTTGACCAAGACCATAGTGGCTCACTGCTGAAGTGGTTGACCCCAAGACCATAGTGGCCCACTGCTGAAGTGGTTGACCCCAAGACCATAGTGGCCCACTGCTGAAGTGGTTGACCCCAAGACCATAGTGGCCCACTGCTGAAGTGGTTGACCCCAAGACCATAGTGGCCCACTGCTGAAGTGGTTGACCCCAAGACCATAGTGGCCCACTGCTGAAGTGGTTGACCCCAAGACCATAGTGGCCCACTGCTGAAGTGGTTGACCCCAAGACCATAGTGGCCCACTGCTGAAGTGGTTGACCCCAAGACCATAGTGGCCCACTGCTGAAGTGGTTGACCAAGACCATAGTGGCCCACTGCTGAAGTGGTTGACCCCAAGACCATAGTGGCCCACTGCTGAAGTGGTTGACCCCAAGACCATAGTGGCCCACTGATGAAGTGGTTGACCCCAAGACCATAGTGGCCCACTGATGAAGTGGTTGACCCCAAGACCATAGTGGCCCACTGATGAAGTGGTTGACCCCAAGACCATAGTGGCCCACTGCTGAAGTGGTTGACCCCAAGACCATAGTGGCCCACTGATGAAGTGGTTGACCCCAAGACCATAGTGGCCCACTGCTGAAGTGGTTGACCCCAAGACCATAGTGGCCCACTGCTGATGTGGTTGCAGTTTAACCATGGGTTCGAGCCCACTTTGTGTCACGCTTTTTCTGTTGAGAAAAAACTGTTCCTTTCCGGTCCTTGTTGCTCGATTCAAAACTCATGTGATGAAGTGGATGATTATTATAATGCATAGGCTTTAGAACGCTGTAGAGAATACAGCCAACTCGTGATAGTGTAGGCTAACATCTCCCCACCAGGAGAGGGCGTAGTCGCTTCATGGGTAGGCACCACCAGGCTTTCACCTCAGTGGCCTGCAAGCCAAGGCTTTCACCTCAGTGGCCTGCAAGCCAAGGCTTTCACCTCAGTGGCCTGCAAGCCAAGGCTTTCACCTCAGTGGCCTGCAAGCCAAGGCTTTCACCTCAGTGGCCTGCAAGCCAAGGCTTTCACCTCAGTGGCCTGCAAGCCAAGGCTTTCACCTCAGTGGCCTGCAAGCCAAGGCTTTCACCTCAGTGGCCTGCAAGCCAAGGCTTTCACCTCAGTGGCCTGCAAGCCAAGGCTTTCACCTCAGTGGCCTGCAAGCCAAGGCTTTCACCTCAGTGGCCTGCAAGCCAAGGCGACATATGGAACAGGACCAAGGTGGTTCATGGTGAATTGAGGGTGTACCATACAAAGTGCCATATGCATTAGTAGGTTAGGACATTAGGACACTATCTGATGTGAATGGATGTAGGCTATAGCTTTGTTAGACTTACTATAGAAGTCTACAGAAAAGGATCATTTGTATTTGTATTTATTATGGATCCCCATTAGTTCCTGCCAAGGCAGCACCTACTCTTCCTGGGGTTTATTATGGATCCCCATTAGTTCCTGCTTAGGCAGCAGCTACTCTTCCTGGGGTTTATTATGGATCCCCATTAGTTCCTGCTTAGGCAGCAGCTACTCTTCCTGGGGTTTATTATGGATCCCATTAGTTCCTGCCAAGGCAGCAGTTACTCTTCCTGGGGTTTATTATGGATCCCCATTAGTTCCTGCCAAGGCAGCAGCTACTCTTCCTGGGGTTTATTATGGATCCCCATTAGTTCCTGCCAAGGCAGCAGCTACTCTTCCTGGGGTTTATTATGGATCCCCATTAGTTCCTGCCAAGGCAGCAGCTACTCTTCCTGGGGTTTATTATGGATCCCCATTAGTTCCTGCCAAGGCAGCAGCTACTCTTCCTGGGGTTTATTATGGATCCCCATTAGTTCCTGCCAAGGCAGCAGCTACTCTTCCTGGGGTTTATTATGGATCCCCATTAGTTCCTGCCAAGGCAGCAGCTACTCTTCCTGGGGTTTATTATGGATCCCCATTAGTTCCTGCCAAGGCAGCAGCTACTCTTCCTGGGGTTTATTATGGATCCCCATTAGTTCCTGCCAAGGCAGCAGCTACTCTTCCTGGGGTTTATTATGGATCCCCATTAGTTCCTGCCAAGGCAGCAGCTACTCTTCCTGGGGTTTATTATGGATCCCCATTAGTTCCTGCCAAGGCAGCAGCTACTCTTCCTGGGGTTTATTATGGATCCCTATTAGTTCCTGCCAGGGCAGCAGCTACTCTTCCTGGGGTCCAGCAAATGAAGGCAGTTTATACAATTTTAAAAATATGACAATACATTGACTGTGTGCCCTCAGGCCCCTCCTCCTCCACTACCACATATATACAGTACTACATCCGTGTGTGTGTGTGTGTGTGTGTGTGTCTGTGCCAATGTTTGTGTTGCTTCCCCGCTGTCCAATAAGGTGTTTTAATTTATTATAAAAAAATTAAAAAATGTAATCTAATTTTACAGCTGGCATGAGTTACCTGATGTGGAATAGAGTTCCATGTAATCATGTCTCTATGTAGTACTGTGGAATAGAGTTCCATGTAGTCATGTCTCTATGTAGTACTGTGGAATAGAGTTCCGTGTGGTCGTGGCTCTATGTAGTACTGTGGAATAGAGTTCCGTGTGGTCGTGGCTCTATGTAGTACTGTGGAATAGAGTTCCGTGTGGTCGTGGCTCTATGTAGTACTGTGGAATAGAGTTCCGTGTAGTCGCGGCTCTATGTAGTACTGTGGAATAGAGTTCCATGTAGTCATGTCTCTATGTAGTACTGTGGAATAGAGTTCCGTGTAGTCGCGGCTCTATGTAGTACTGTGGAATAGAGTTCCGTGTAGTCGCGGCTCTACGTAGTACTGTGGAATAGAGTTCCGTGTAGTCGTGGCTCTACGTAGTACTGTGGAATAGAGTTCCGTGTGGTCGTGGCTCTACGTAGTACTGTGGAATAGAGTTCCGTGTGGTCGTGGCTCTACGTAGTACTGTGGAATAGAGTTCCGTGTGGTCGTGGCTCTACGTAGTACTGTGGAATAGAGTTCCGTGTGGTCGTGGCTCTATGTAGTACTGTGGAATAGAGTTCCGTGTGGTCGTGGCTCTATGTAGTACTGTGGAATAGAGTTCCGTGTGGTCGTGGCTCTATGTAGTACTGTGGAATAGAGTTCCGTGTGGTCGTGGCTCTATGTAGTACTGTGTGCCTTCCGTAGTCAGAGAGTTACATGACTTTATCAAATAGAAGTAATTCTCCATCAGATACTGATACAGCCCAGTGTTACTCCCTTAATACTGTTGATATGAGTCCTCCTCCAGACTCGTGGTTAAACTACTTTAACAAGAGCTGCAATACTGCCATCTGCAGGATAACTAGAGATGACCACCTAAAATCCTACTGTTCACTTTGTAATGCTCATCCTCCAGTCTATCACATATGTAACAAATCAGATGGGTCCGTCCGTTCCCCTCCCGCCCCGTGTGACATTGGAATCCAATCTGGGGGGCGATTACGTGGACTAGGCACTTCTGTTTTGAGGAGGCAGGTAGCCTAGTGGTTAGGGGAGGCAGGTGGCCTGGTGGTTGGAGGAGGCAGGTGGCCTGGTGGTTGGAGGAGACAGGTGGCCTGGTGGTTGGAGGAGGCAGGCGGCCTGGTGGTTGGAGGAGGCAGGCGGCCTGGTGGTTGGAGGAGGCAGGCGGCCTGGTGGTTGGAGGAGGCAGGCGGCCTGGTGGTTGGAGGAGGCAGGCGGCCTGGTGGTTGGAGGAGGCAGGCGGCCTGGTGGTTGGAGGAGGCAGGCGGCCTGGTGGTTGGAGGAGGCAGGCGGCCTGGTGGTTGGAGGAGGCAGGCGGCCTGGTGGTTGGAGGAGGCAGGCGGCCTGGTGGTTGGAGGAGGCAGGCGGCCTGGTGGTTGGAGGAGGCAGGCGGCCTGGTGGTTGGAGGAGGCAGGCGGCCTGGTGGTTGGAGGAGGCAGGCGGCCTGGTGGTTGGAGGAGGCAGGCGGCCTGGTGGTTGGAGGAGGCAGGCGGCCTGGTGGTTGGAGGAGGCAGGCGGCCTGGTGGTTGGAGGAGGCAGGCGGCCTGGTGGTTGGAGGAGGCAGGCGGCCTGGTGGTTGGAGGAGGCAGGCGGCCTGGTGGTTGGAGGAGGCAGGCGGCCTGGTGGTTGGAGGAGGCAGGCGGCCTGGTGGTTGGAGGAGGCAGGCGGCCTGGTGGTTGGAGGAGGCAGGCGGCCTGGTGGTTGGAGGAGGCAGGCGGCCTGGTGGTTGGAGGAGGCAGGCGGCCTGGTGGTTGGAGGAGGCAGGCGGCCTGGTGGTTGGAGCGTTGGACTAGTAACCAAAGGGTTGCTAGATCAAATCCCCGAGCTGACAAAGTAAAAATCTGTCGTTCTGCCTCTGAACAGACAGTTAACCCACTGTTCCCCGGTAGGCCGTCATTGAAAATAAGAATTTGTTCTTAACTGACTTGCCAAGTTATAATAAGGTTAAAAAAAAACACAGAGTCATCTGACCAGTCAGTCAAATACACTTGATAGTTGCTTTGAGGATCAGAACGTACTGAGTTATGTTAAGGACGCTTCCATGAACAACTGTTGGAACGGGTCCAACTACGTCAATGATTTTAATTGGCTGATGCAGAATTTGTTCCAGGATAGAATGACTGTCACCTAGTGAGGCTAGCATCGGGCTAATGTGTACCATTTTATCTGTCGGGACCAGCTACAATTTAGAGTTCTGTCACAGGCAAGTAAATCGATGATTTTAATTGGCTGATACACATTATCAAGCCAAAGAAACTGTTTATATTTAAACGATTGCTTATGTTCACAAGTATGGCCCTGGTGAATTGAACTTGATAGTATCTCGAGCCACATAGTTGATACCAGGTTGGTTGTAATACCCCTGTCGTCCAGTTTGGTTGGTTGTAATACCCCTGTCGTTTGGTTGGTTGTAATACCCCTGTCGTCCAGTTTGGTTGGTTGTAATACCCCTGTCGTCCAGTTTGGTTGGTTGTAATACCCCTGTCGTCCAGTTTGGTTGTAATACCCCTGTCGTCCAGTTTGGTTGTAATACCCCTGTCGTCCAGGTTGGTTGTAATACCCTGTCGTCCAGGTTGGTTGTAATACCCTGTCGTCCAGCAGGGCTGTTGATACCAGTTTGGTTGTAATACCCCTGTCGTCCAGTTTGGTTGTAATACCCCTGTCGTCCAGGTTGGTTGTGATACCCCTGTCGTCCAGCAGGGCTGTTGATACCAGTTTGGTTGTAATACCCCTGTCGTCCAGGTTGGTTGTAATACCCCTGTCGTCCAGTTTGGTTGTAATACCCCTGTCGTCCAGTTTGGTTGTAATACCCCTGTCGTCCAGGTTGGTTGTAATACCCCTGTCGTCCAGGTTGGTTGTAATACCCCTGTCGTCCAGCAGGGCTGTTGATACCAGTTTGGTTGTAATACCCCTGTCGTCCAGTTTGGTTGTAATACCCCTGTCGTCCAGGTTGGTTGTAATACCCCTGTCGTCCAGGTTGGTTGTAATACCCCTGTCGTCCAGCAGGGCTGTTGATACCAGATTGGTTGTAATATCAAATCAAATTTATTTATATAGCCCTTCCTACATCAGCTGATATCTCAAAGTGCTGTACAGAAACCCAGCCTAAAACCCCAAACAGCAAGCAATGCAGGTGTAGAAGCACGGTGGCTAGGAAAAACTCCCTAGAAAGGCCAAAACCTAGGAAGAAACCTAGAGAGGAACCAGGCTATGTGGGGTGGCCAGTCCTCTTCTGGCTGTGCCGGGTGGAGATTATAGCAGAACATGGCCAAGATGTTCAAATGTTCATAAATGACCAGCATGGTCGTATAATAATAAGTCAGAACAGTTGAAACTGGAGCAGCAGCACGGTCAGGTGGACTGGGGACAGCAAGGAGTCATCATGTCAGGTAGTCCTGGGGCATGGTCCTAGGGCTCAGGTCCTCCGAGAGAAAGAGAGAATTAGAGAACGCACACTTAGATTCACACAGGACACCGAATAGGACAGGAGAGGTACTCCAGATATAACAAACTGACCCTAGCCCCCCGACACAAACTACTGCAGCATAAATACTGGAGGCTGAGAAAGGAGGGGTCAGGAGGCACTGTGGCCCCATCCGAGGACACCACCGGACAGGGCCAAACAGGAAGGATATAACACCACCCACTTTGCCAAAGCACAGCCCCCACACCACTAGAGGGATATCTTCAACCACCAACTTACCATCCTGAGACAAGGCTGAGTATAGCCCACAAAGATCTCTGCCATGGCACAACCCAAGGGGGGGCGCCAACCCAGACAGGATGACCACATCAGTGAATCAACCCACTCAGGTGACGCACCCCTTCCAGGGACGGCATGAGAGAGCCCCAGTAAGCCAGTGACTCAGCCCCTGTAATAGGGTTAGAGGCAGAGAATCCCAGTGGGAAGAGGGGAACCGGCCAGGCAGAGACAGCAAGGACGGTTCTTTGCTCCAGAGCCTTTCTGTAATACCCCTGTCGTCCAGGTTGGTTGTAATACCCCTGTCGTCCAGGTTGGTTGTAATACCCCTGTCGTCCAGCAGGGCTGTTGATACCAGGTTGGTTGTAATACCCCTGTCGTCCAGGTTGGTTGTAATACCCCTGTCGTCCAGGTTGGTTGTAATACCCCTGTCGTCCAGCGGGGCTGTTGATACCAGGTTGGTTGTAATACCCCTGTCGTCCAGGTTGGTTGTAATACCCCTGTCGTCCAGCGGGGCTGTTGATACCAGGTTGGTTGTAATACCCCTGTCGTCCAGCGGGGCTGTTGATACCAGGTTGGTTGTAATACCCCTGTCGTCCAGCGGGGCTGTTGATACCAGGTTGGTTGTAATATCCCTGTCGTCCAGCGGGGCTGTTGATACCAGGTTGGTTGTAATACCCCTGTCAACCAGCGGGGCTGTTGATACCAGGTTGGTTGTAATACCCCTGTCGTCCAGGTTGGTTGTAATACCCCTGTCGTCCAGGTTGGTTGTAATACCCCTGTCGTCCAGGTTGGTTGTAATACCCCTGTCGTCCAGGTTGGTTGTAATACCCCTGTCGTCCAGGTTGGTTGTAATACCCCTGTCGTCCAGGTTGGTTGTAATACCCCTGTCGTCCAGGTTGGTTGTAATACCCCTGTCGTCCAGGTTGGTTGTAATACCCCTGTCGTCCAGCAGGGCTGTTGATACCAGTTTGGTTGTAATACCCCTGTCGTCCAGCAGGGCTGTTGATACCAGTTTGGTTGTAATACCCCTGTCGTCCAGGTTGGTTGTAATACCCCTGTCGTCCAGGTTGGTTGTAATACCCCTGTCGTCCAGGTTGGTTGTAATACCCCTGTCGTCCAGGTTGGTTGTAATACCCCTGTCGTCCAGCAGGGCTGTTGATACCAGTTTGGTTGTAATACCCCTGTCGTCCAGCAGGGCTGTTGATACCAGTTTGGTTGTAATACCCCTGTCGTCCAGGTTGGTTGTAATACCCCTGTCGTCCAGGTTGGTTGTAATACCCCTGTCATCCAGGTTGGTTGTAATACCCCTGTCGTCCAGGTTGGTTGTAATACCCCTGTCATCCAGGTGGGTTGTAATACCCCTGTCGTCCAGCGGGGCTGTTGATACCAGGTTGGTTGTAATACCCCTGTCGTCCAGGTTGGTTGTAATACCTCTGTCGTCCAGGTTGGTTGTAATACCCCTGTCGTCCAGGTTGGTTGTAATACCCCTGTCGTCCAGGTTGGTTGTAATACCCCTGTCGTCCAGGTTGGTTGTAATCCAGGTTGGTTGTAATACCCCTGTCGTCCAGCAGGGCTGTTGATACCAGTTTGGTTGTAATACCCCTGTCGTCCAGGTTGGTTGTAATACCCTGTCGTCCAGGTTGGTTGTAATACCCCTGTCGTCCAGGTTGGTTGTAATACCCTGTCGTCCAGGTTGGTTGTAATACCCCTGTCGTCCAGGTTGGTTGTAATACCCCTGTCGTCCAGGTTGGTTGTAATACCCCTGTCGTCCAGGTTGGTTGTAATACCCCTGTCATCCAGGTTGGTTGTAATACCCCTGTCATCCAGGTGGGTTGTAATACCCCTGTCGTCCAGCGGGGCTGTTGATACCAGGTTGGTTGTAATACCCCTGTCGTCCAGGTTGGTTGTAATACCCTGTCGTCCAGGTTGGTTGTAATACCCCTGTCGTCCAGGTTGGTTGTAATACCCCTGTCGTCCAGGTTGGTTGTAATACCCCTGTCGTCCAGCGGGGCTGTTGATACCAGGTTGGTTGTAATACCCCTGTCGTCCAGGTTGGTTGTAATACCCCTGTCGTCCAGCGGGGCTGTTGATACCAGGTTTGTTGTAATACCCCTGTCGTCCAGCAGGGGGCAGTACGATTCCGGTTTGTTATTCCTATCCGGTAGGTGAGAAGTTTTGAGGGGTTTGTATTTTAGACAGGGACTCCTTGTTAGCTCTCATCCACAATCACTCTCTTTTCTATAAACAATGTTTCATTCTTTTTTCTCTCTTGTCCTCAGTGTCATTTTATATCTTACAGTTAATATGTAATAAATATATCCCATTTTAGCAGATGCTTTTATCCCGACTTAGTTAAACCGTACATACATGTTTTCATATGGGTTGTCCAGGGAATCCACTGTCCTGCCATTGCAAGCACCATACTCAACCAACTGAGCTACAGAGGACAACCCAACCCAGCACATGCTGTGTTGTCAGTTTGAGTACAGGTGACCTGGGGAACATAATGTGGAGCCGTCTATTTGGCCCTGAACGTGTCCGCTTTGCTAAAGGCCTTTTTCAGACAAAGAAGATGCAAATGAAGTCTTTTTTTTTTTTTTTTTTTAAAGACTCTTTGTCTTCCGTCTGCATCGTTGAAATGCAGAAGTAACAGTCTGAAAGGGGAAATTAAGGCTCCAAGCTACGGAGGTTTCAATTCAAACAGCAATTTCCTCATTTACATTGAGCCGACCGATCGTGTGGTTTTGGCAGGAGGCTGGACAGGAAGAGAATCAGCCAAGCTTTATGTCCACACGTCTCTATATTCACGGTCATGCTCATCACACACACACACACACACACAGTACATAGTCTGATAATTTGTCTGATATTTGCTATTAATGCTTACTCTAAGACCTTGGCTCTCCCCCTGGGTTCAGCCAGTCCCCACCCCTCTAAGACCTTGGCTCTCCCCCTGGGTTCAGCCAGTCCCCACCCCACATCCTTCTCCTCAGTTCAGCCAGTCTCCCCCATCCTTCTCCTCAGTTCAGCCAGTCCCCCATCCTTCTCCTCAGTTCAGCCAGTCGTCCCCCATCCTTCTCCTCAGTTCAGCCAGTCCCCCCCATCCTTCTCCTCAGTTCAGCCAGTCCCCCCCATCCTTCTCCTCAGTTCAGCCAGTCCCCCCCCATCCTTCTCCTCAGTTCAGCCAGTCCCCCCATCCTTCTCCTCAGTTCAGCCAGTCCCCCATCCTTCTCCTCAGTTCAGCCAGTCCCCCCATCCTTCTCCTCAGTTCAGCCAGTCGCCCCCATCCTTCTCCTCAGTTCAGCCAGTCCCCCTTCTCCTCAGTTCAGCCAGTCCCCCCATCCTTCTCCTCAGTTCAGCCAGTCGCCCTCCCCCCCATCCTTCTCCTCAGTTCAGCCAGTCGCCGCCCCCATCCTTCTCCTCAGTTTAGCCAGTCCCCCCCCATCCTTCTCCTCAGTTCAGCCAGTCCCCCCCCATCCTTCTCCTCAGTTCAGCCAGTCCCCCCCATCCTTCTCCTCAGTTCAGCCAGTCCCCCCCATCCTTCTCCTCAGTTCAGCCAGTCCCCCCCCCATCCTTCTCCTCAGTTCAGCCAGTCCCCCATCCTTCTCCTCGGTTCAGACAGTCTCCCCCATCCTTCTCCTCAGTTCAGCCATCCATCGTTACAGGCCGTTCTAATATGTCATTCTATGGCTGTAGATAGCTGGCGCGACCAAGATTTCCTCCCTGCCCTGCTAGCCTCCAGGGCTCCAGTCTCTACACAGCCAGACACCTCATGTTGGAAGACTTGAGGCAAATTTCTGATCCCATTGTTTGTGATCACTTTTAGTCGCTCTTATTCCTGTGTAGATAGTGTCCAAAACATTGAAAAATGTATCTGATGATTCTTTTTTAATATATTTTTTTTACCTTTTTAACTTGTCAAGTAGGTTGAAGAAAAAAGTTCTTATTTTCAATGACGGCCTAGGAAAAGTGGGGTTAACTGCCTTGTTCAGGGGAACAGTGGGGTTAACTGCCTTGTTCAGGGGAACAGTGGGGTTAACTGCCTTGTCCAGGGGAACAGTGGGGTTAACTGCCTTGTCCAGGGGAACAGTGGGGTTAACTGCCTTGTCCAGGGGAACAGTGGGGTTAACTGCCTTGTCCAGGGGCAGAACGACAGATTTTTACCTTGTCAGCTCTGGGATTTGATCTTGCAACCTTTCGGTTACTAGTCCAACGCTCTAACCGCTAGGCTACCTGCCCCCTGAGGAGTTAATGCTCATGTATATTGGATAGTGCCCTCACTGATTGTCCCCCCACCTGTACAAATCTGGACATCTGGATTGGTCATGCCTTTTCATTAAATAGCAAAAACAAATCATTGAGCCAACATTCACACCGATATTATAGACTATGGCGATTTATCGTCTATATACACTGAATAATAATATAAATGCAACAATTACAAAGATTGTACTGAGTTAGTTAATTTAAGGAAATCAGTCAATTGATATAAATTCATGAGGCCCTAATCTATGTAGGTCACATGACTGGGAATACAGGTATGCATCTGTTGGTCACAGATACCTTAAAAAAAGGTAGGGGCGTGGATCAGAACACCAGTCAGTATCTGGTGTGACCACCATTTGCCTCATGCAGCGTGACACATCTCCATCACATAGACTTGATCAGGCTGTTGATTGTGGCCTGTGGAATGTTGTCCCACACCTCTTCAATGGCTGTGCGAAGTTGCTGGATATTGGCAGGAACTGGAGCACGCTGTCGTACACGTCGATCCCAAACATGCTCAATTGGTGACATGTCTGGTGAGTACGCAGGCCATAGAAGAACTGGGACATTTTCAGCTTCCAGGAACTGTGTACAGATCCTTGAGACATGGGGTCGTGCATTATCATACTGAAACATGAGGTGATGGCGGTGGATGAATGGCACGACAACGGCCCTCAGGATCTCGTCACAGTATCTCTGCATTCAAATTGACCTTCGATAAAATGCAATTGTGTTAATTGTCGGTAGTTTATGCCTGCCCATACCATAACCCCACCGCCACTATGGGGCGCTCTGTTCACAATTGTGACATCAGGTGAAGAAGCCGGATGTGGAGGTCCTGGGCTAGCGTGGTTACACATGATCTGTGGTTGTGAGGCCGGTTGGACGTTATGCCAAATTCTCTAAAGGCGGCTTAGTTCTCTGGCAACAGCTCTGGTGGACATTCCTACAGTCAGCATTCCAATTGCACGCTCCCTCAACCTGAGACATCTGTGGCATTGTGTTGTGTAACAAAACTGCACTATTTAGTGGCCTTTTATTCAAATCAAATTGTACTGGTCACATACACATGGTCAGCAGATGTTATTGGTCACATGGTCAGCAGATGTTAATGGTCACATGGTTAGCAGATGTTATTGGTCACATGGTTAGCACATGTTAATGGTCACATGGTTAGCAGATGTTAATGCGAGTGTAGCGAAATGCTTGTGCTTCTAGTTCCTGACAGTGCAGTAATATCTAACAAGTAATCTAACCTAACAATATGCAGAATTCAGTCTAATTTAGTCTCTCTGATATCCAATAGTTCTGTATGTAATAAAATGTAAGGTTTTCTGGGCTAACAATGTAAGAAATAATATATTTAACTAAATACTGCACAGTTTCTGAACAAGTAGAATTGAGGCACTTCTCTGTCGGCACCATTTTTAATCAAGCTGAGAGAACAGTCTATTGTCCCCAGCACAAGGTGCACCTGTAATGATCATGGGGTTAAATCAGCATCTTGTTATGCCACACCTGTTGTGGATGGATTATCTTGACGAAACATTTGACTGAAATAAGCTTTTTGTGCAGTATGGAACATTTCTGGGATCTTTTATTTCAGCTCATGAAACAATGGGACCTTGTGCAGTATGGAACATTTCTGGGATCTTTTATTTCAGCTCATGAAACAATGGGACCTTGTGCAGTATGGAACATTTCTGGGATCTTTTATTTCAGCTCATGAAACAATGGGACCTTGTGCAGTATGGAACATTTCTGGGATCTTTTATTTCAGCTCATGAAACACGGGACCAACACTTGTTGTGTTTATTTTTGTGTTCAGTGTAAATGCCTGCTGCCACTGTATTGACGCCATGGGACACATAGCGTACTATGCTTTGTTATGGCCGATTTAGATTGCCCTCGTCGTCCTGATCCTCACCGGTTGCATCACCGCCTGGTATGGCAACTGCTCGGCGTCCGAGGGTAGTGTGTACAGCCCAGTACATCACTGGTGCCAAGCTTCCTGCCATCCAGGACCTATATACCAGGCGTCAGGTGTCAGAGGAAGGCCCAAAAAATAGTCAAAGACTCCAGTGACCCAAGTCATAGACTGTTGGCTCTAGTACCACATGGCAGGCGATACCGGAGCGCCAAGTCTAGGTCCAAAAGGCCCCTTAACAGCTTCTACCCCCAAGACTGTTGGCTCTAGTACCACATGGCAGGCGATACCGGAGCGCCAAGTCTAGGTCCAAAAGGCCCCTTAACAGCTTCTACCCCCAAGACTGTTGGCTCTAGTACCACATGGCAGGCGATACCGGAGCGCCAAGTCTAGGTCCAAAAGGCCCCTTAACAGCTTCTACCCCCAAGACTGTTGGCTCTAGTACCACATGGCAGGCGATACCGGAGCGCCAAGTCTAGGTCCAAAAGGCCCCTTAACAGCTTCTACCCCCAAGACTGTTGGCTCTAGTACCACATGGCAGGCGATACCGGAGCGCCAAGTCTAGGTCCAAAAGGCCCCTTAACAGCTTCTACCCCCAAGACTGTTGGCTCTAGTACCACATGGCAGGCGATACCGGAGCGCCAAGTCTAGGTCCAAAAGGCCCCTTAACAGCTTCTACCCCCAAGACTGTTGGCTCTAGTACCACATGGCAGGCGATACCGGAGCGCCAAGTCTAGGTCCAAAAGGCCCCTTAACAGCTTCTACCCCCAAGACTATTGGCTCTAGTACCACATGGCAGGCGATACCGGAGCACCAAGTCTAGGTCCAAAAGGCCCCTTAACAGCTTCTACCCCCAAGACTGTTGGCTCTAGTACCACATGGCAGGCGATACCGGAGCACCAAGTCTAGGTCCAAAAGGCCCCTTAACAGCTTCTACCCCCAAGACTGTTGGCTCTAGTACCACATGGCAGGCGATACCGGAGCACCAAGTCTAGGTCCAAAAGGCCCCTTAACAGCTTCTACCCCCAAGACTGTTGAACAATTCATCAAATGGCCGGACTATTTACATTGTTTCAGAAAGTAGGCCCCCCTTTGGAAGTTTTTGGTACAGTGCCTTCACACCCCTTGACTTTTTCCATATTTTGTTGTTAAAGCCTGAATTTAAAATGGATTAAATTGAGGTCTACACACACACACACAATACCCCATAATGTTAAAGTGGAATTTTGTTCGTAGAAAATGTTCTACATTTATAAATTAAACATTTTTAGTCAGGAAGGGAACCGCTCTGGGATTTCACCATGAAGCCAATGGTGACTTTAAAACAGTTACAGATTTGAATGGCTGTGAGGAGAACTGAGGATGGATCAACAACATTGTAGTTACTCCACAATACTAACCTAACTGACAGAGTGAAAAGAAGGAACCCTGTACAGAATAAAAATATTCCACAACATGCATCCTGTTTGCAACAAGAGAAAAAAAAATGTAGCAAAGCAATGAACTTTTTTGTCCTGAGTACACAGCGTTATGTTTGGAGAAAACACTGAAGGATGCCGGTGTTATGGGTTTGTCATCGGCAAAAATAAATGGAATAGAGCTAAGCACAGGCTTACCGACAAAATCCTAGAAGAAAAGCTGGTTCAGTCTGCTTTCCACCAGACACTGAGAGATGAATTCATCTTTCAACAGGACAATAACCTAAAACACAAGGCCAAATCTACATTGGAGTTGCTTACCAAGAAGACAGGGAATGTTCCAGATTGGCGGAGTTACAGTTTTGACTTAAATCGGCTTACATCTATGGCAAGACTTGAAAATGGCTTTCTAGCCATGATCAACAACCGACTTGACAGGACTTTCGAGTATTTTGTTGTTGATCGTTGACAATTTAAAAACAAAATCTATTTTAATCTCACTTTGTAACACAACAAAATGGAGAAAATATCTCAAGGGACTGTAGATCATTACACTCTTTTTTTTGTTTGTTTATAAAGCCCTCCTGCATAAACTTCAGTCTTTTAATGAGATACTAGACCTTTTTTCTAATAGCTCTACAGACCCTTTCCGTCTACACTGAGTTGGGTATATCTCCTTTTTCTAATAGCTCTACAGACCCTTTCCGTCTACACTGAGTTGGGTATATCTCCTTTTTCTAATAGCTCTACAGACCCTTTCCGTCTACACTGAGTTGGGTATATCTCCTTTTTCTAATAGCTCTACAGACCCTTTCCGTCTACACTGAGTTGGGTATATCTCCTTTTTCTAATAGCTCTACAGACCCTTTCCGTCTACACTGAGTTGGGTATATCTCCTTTTTCTAATAGCTCTACAGACCCTTTCCGTCTACACTGAGTTGGGTATATCTGCTTTCAGTTGTTCTGGGGGTGTTGAATGATCTACGATGCACTTTAAAATGGGAGGAATTGATGCCTTTTAGGGCATTTCAGACGGTTGTTAGAATTACCTTTTTACTGAAGAATGTGGTTTTTTTTTTTTAGATAGTTTTGCTTTTTGTGTAAAACCGCAGGTTTTTTAATAGTAGTTTAATGTGTTTTAATCAAGGCGGGATTAATGCAAGAGGTTGTTGAAAAATGTATACAGTATATACAGAAAGTATTCAGACCCCTTGACTTTTTCCACATTTTGTTACGTTACAGCTTTACTCTAAAATGGATTTTAAAATATTTCTCATCAATCTGCATACAATATCCCCTAATGAGCAAAAACATTTTTTATTTTTTTTGTGGCACAAAAAAATTCATGAAATATTACATTTTACATAAGTATTCAGACCCTTTACTCAGTACTTTGTTGAAGCACCTTTGGCAGCAATTACAGCCTTGAGTCTTCTTGAGTTTGACACTACAAGCTTGGCACACCTGTATTTGAGGAGTTTCTCCCATTCTCTGCAGATCCTCTCAAGCTCTGTCAGGTTGGATGGGGAGCGTCGCTGCACAGCTATTTTCAGATCTCTCAAGAGATGTTCGATTGGGTTCAAGTCTGGGCTCTGGCTGGGCCACTCGAGGACATTCAGAGACTTGTCCCGAAGCCATTCCTGCGTTGTCTTGGCTGTGTGCTTAGGGTCGTTGTCCTGTTGGAAGGTGAACCTTCACCCAGTCTGAGGTCCTGAGCGCCTTCGAGCAGGTTTTCATCAAGGATCTCGCTGTACTTTTCTCTGTTCATATTTCCCTCGATCCTGACTAGTCTCCCAGTCCCTGCCGCTGAAAAACATCCCCACAGCATGATACTGCCACTACCATGCTTCCCTGTAGAGATGGTGCCAGGTTTCCTCCAGACGTGACACTTGGCATTCAGGCCAAAGAGTTCAATCTTGGTTTCATCAGACCAGAGAATCTTGTTCTATCAAATCTACATTATTAGCCGGTGTTATTGTGTGTGTGTGTGTGTTGTTGTGTGTGTGTGTGTGTTATTGTGTGTGTGTGTTATTGTGTGTGTGTGTGTTGTTGTGTGTTATTGTGTGTGTGTGTGTTATTGTGTGTGTGTGTGTTATTGTGTGTGTGTGTGTTGTTGTGTGTTATTGTGTGTGTGTGTGTGTTATTGTGTGTGTGTGTGTTATTGTGTGTGTGTGTTGTTGTGTGTTTGTGTGTGTGTAGCAAAATGTTTGTTTTTTTCTTCCTCATAACAATACAGACATTTAAAAGTAAATTTATGGAATTAAGAAATATATAAATATTAGGATGAGCGGTGTCACGTTCATTCTTCTTTATTAAATGAATGAAACACTGAACAAACTAACAAAATAACAAAACGAACGTGAAGCTATAAACCCGAGTGCTGACATGCAACTACACATAGACAATAACCCACAAAACCAAAAGGGTCAATGGCAACCTAAATAGGATCCCCAATCAGAGATAAACAGCTGCCTCTGATTGGGAACCAATTCAGGCCACCATAGACTTACAAATACCTAGAACTACCAACACGCCTAGACATACAAAAAACCCTAGACAATACAAAAACTAACATACCTACCCTCGTCACCACTTGACCTAAACAAAATAATAACGAAAACAGAGATATCTAAGGTCAGAGCGTGACAGTCGGAGAGGCATTGACTAAAATACAGTGTATACAGATGAGTAAAGCAGTATGTAAACATTATTAAAGTGACTAGTGATTCTTTGTAGTAGTTTGCCCCCAGTGATGCGTTCTGCAGACCTCACCACCCTCTGCAGAGCCCTGCGGTTGCGGGCGGTGCAGTTTCCGTACCAGGCGGTGATACAGCCAGATGGGA
This sequence comes from Oncorhynchus tshawytscha, assembly GCF_018296145.1. Classification (NCBI taxonomy): domain Eukaryota; kingdom Metazoa; phylum Chordata; class Actinopteri; order Salmoniformes; family Salmonidae; genus Oncorhynchus; species Oncorhynchus tshawytscha. The sequence goes on along the minus strand of NC_056439.1, from coordinate 54,343,127 downwards.
TGCTCTCAATGGTGCATCTGAAAGTATGAGTGACTTATTTCTTCAGCTTCCTGCGGTTGAAGAGGCGCCGTTGAGCTTTCTTTACCTCACTGTCTGTGTGGGTGGACCATTTCAGATCGTAAGACATTTAAGGTCATATGGTCATTTGGTAAAAAGCCAATTTGACATTTGCTCAGTACATTGTTTTCACTGGGAAAATGTCTGCTGTTAATGATAATGCAGAGGATTTTCCCAAGGTTTCTGTTGACGCATATCCCACGGTAGTTATTGGGGTCAAATTTGTCTCCGCTTTTGTGGATTGGGGTGATCATCCCTTGGCTCCAAATATTGGGGAAGATGCCAGAGCTGAGGATGATGTTAAAGAGTTTGAGTGTAGCCAAATGGAATTTGTAGCCAATTGGAATGTGTGGTCTGTATATTTTATAATTTCATTGAGGACACCACAGGAATTTTTAGGTTTAAGGGTTGTGTATTTTGTCCTGTAGTTCGTTCAATGTAATTGGAAAATCCAATGGGTTCTGGTAGACTTTTAATAGCTGACTCTAAGATTTGTAATTGATCCTGTAAATGTTTTTGCTGTTTGTTCTTTGTTATTGAGACTATAAGCTTGATGAAGTGGTTTACATCTCTGTTTTGGATAGATGACTCTTCGTGTTGTTGTTTATTTAGTACCTTCCAGAAGTAGTTTGATTGTATGGACTCTTCAATTAGATTCTTCTGTCTCTCTGTCTAAGAAAACACCAGCCCCCCTGCGTCATAGCTTTTCTCTCTCTCTCTGGTTTTGGGCCAGGCCAGCGTGTGTTTTTAATCAGTCTGCCACAAGCTGTTGTAGTGATGTAATGCTGCTGAGGTTTCTGTGTGTTTCTCTCTCTCTCAGAACATCAGCCCCCCTACATCATAGCTGTCCTGCCTCGCTATGTGGAGATCAGGACCTTTGAACCCAGACTGCTGGTCCAGAGTGTGGAGCTGCAGAGACCACGATTCATCACCTCAGCTGGGTGAGAGGATATTTATTGTCCGGATATGTACCTTTTTGTTTTCTGAAGGAGGGAAATAAGATGAATGTATTGGAATCCAACCAACCGTACTGGAAACCACTGCCACGCGGATCAGATGTTACGCGGATCAGATGTTACCCAGATCAGATGTTACCCAGATCCAATCTCTCCCTTCTCTTGTTGTTCCCCTTCCTCTCTGTCTGTCCCAGGCCTAATATAGTGTACGTTGCCAGCAACCATTTTGTCTGGCGCCTGGTGCCTGTGTCCATCGCCAGTCAGATCAGACAGTTACTACAGGACAAGCAGTTTGAACTGGCCCTGCAACTGGCAGTGAGTAATTACGCCATCACTACTAATACTACTACTACAAATACTACTACCACCACCACCACTACTACTACTAATAATAATACTACTACTACTACCACCATTTCTACTACTAATAATAATAATACTACTACTACAAATACTACTACCACCACCACCACTACTACTAATAATAATAATAATAATAATAATAATAATACTACTACCACTACTACTAATAATAATAATACTACTACCACCACCACTACTACTAATAATAATAATACTACAAATACTACTACCACCACCACTACTAATAATAATAATAATACTACTACTACAAATACTACTACTACTACTACCACCATTTCTACTACTACAAATACTACTACCACTACTACTACTTCTACCACTACTACTACTACTACTAATACTATCACTACTACGAGTACTAATACTAATACTACTAATACTATCACTACTACGAGTACTAATACTAATATCACTACTACTAATACCACCACTGACTACCAGTACTGCTATTACTAATACTATTATTACTAATACTACTACTATTACTACCACCACTACTACTACTAATATAACTACTACTATCACTACTAATAATAATAATACTACTACTGCTACTATCACTATTACTGCTAATACTAGTACTACTATTCATATTACTACTATCACTAATACTACTATTACTATCACTTTTACTACTACTCCCATCGCTAATACTACTAGTACTACTATTACTACTACTACTACCACTACCACCACTACTACTATTACTATCACTACAACTACCACTACTACTAGTACTAATACTAATATCACTACTACTAATACCACCACTATGACTACAATTACTAGTACTACTATTACTACTACTACTACCACTACCACCACTACTACTATTACTATCACTACAACTACCACTACTACTAGTACTAATACTAATATCACTACTACTAATACCACCACTATGACTACAATTACTAGTACTACTACTGCTCTTACTAATACTACTATTACTACCACTACTACTACTACTAATAAAAATACTACTACCACTACCAGTACTACTACTGTTAGAGTTGCGTAAATTCGAATCTGGTATCAGGATAAATATGACAAAGACTCAACGATTTGTATACTGTGTATTTTTTATTAGCTAAGCAATAAATGGCAAATGCAACTTTCGTATATACGGGCTCACTGTAATACCACACAGGGCAGAACAGGGAACTGACAAGATGTATGTAAACAGTATTCTTTATACTGTGATAGGCCAACAGACGGGTTGGAACTGTCTATCACAGTAGAGGCTGGGCGTGGTTTAGACTTGCCCAGCCTATCGCAGGCGCTCAGGCGGGTCCCCGCCTCTTGGCGCTTCATGGAGTTCTCCCTCCGTCGATGTATAGATCCTTACTGTTCTGGTATCGCAGCCCAGTTATAACAGTTGCTCAGTTCCTGCTATTGTGTTGTTCAGTATTTTTCCATCTTAGTTAAACCTCGTGATGACCACCCCTCCTCCCTATGACAACTTTGTAAGATATAGCAAGTCACACCATGTGCTCAATATTGTTACATACAAACACAAGGACAAAGCATCTGCTGGGCTGTTATCTACAGTTTTGCAACATGCAGGTCACACCATGTTACTCAGTTCTTGTCACACACACAAACAGGCAAGTAGATGTAGCAAGCAGTTGTTTAATCTCATGATGATGCTCAAGTGCACAATTGCAGATCCTTCACACAGCCAACATCAGATAATATTTAATCATATATATGGTAATGGCTACAATGTAAAACACAGAATCCCACACTACTGCTACTACTATTACTACTACTACTACCAGTACTATTACTACTACTACCAGTACTAAGACTACTACTACTATTACTACCACTACTAATACCAATACCACTACTACTAATACTACCACTACTACTACTAATAATAATAATAATAATAATACCACTACTACTACTACTACTACTATCACTAATACTACTACTACTATTACTACTATTCATATCATATTACTACTATCATTACTACTACTAATAATAATAATAATAATAATAATAATCACTACTACTATCACTACTACTACTATCACTACTACTACTATCACTAATACTGCTAATACTAGTACTACTATTCATATTACTTCTATCACTAATACTACTTTAGGGGGATCCGGACCACTCCTTTGGGGGGGATCCGGACCACTCCCTTAGGGGGGTCCGGACCACTCCCTTAGGGGGGATCCGGACCACTCCCTTAGGGGGATCCGGACCACTCCTTCAGGGGGAACAGAGATAATATATAGGTCAGAGGGTTAGCAGTGGGACAGATATGATACTGACCTGTCATGGTGTGACTCACTACATCGCTATATGCCTCTCTCTCCATCCCTTTCTCCTCTCCTCCCTCCCCATTACCTCTTTCCCCTCCTCCATCCCTCTTATTCTTCTCCCCTCCTCCATCCCTCTCTCCCCCAGAATATGAAGGATGATGTGGAAGGAGATAAGAGACAGCAGATTCACCACATCCAGAATCTCTATGCCTTCAATCTGTTCTGTCAGAAGAGGTTCGATGACTCCATGCAGGTGTTCGCTAAGCTCGGCACAGGTGAGCTTCTGGCTGTCTGTTAACTACCTGAACAGGTCTGTCTGTTAACTACCTGAACAGGTCTGTCTGTTAACTACCTGAACAGGTCTGTCCGTTAACTACCTGAACAGGTCTGTCTGTTAACTACCTGAACAGGTCTGTCTGTTAACTACCTGAACAGGTCTGTCTGTTAACTACCTGAACAGGTCTGTCTGTTAACTACCTGAACAGGTCTGTCTGTTAACTACCTGAACAGGTCTGTCTGTTAACTACCTGAACAGGTCTGTCCGTTAACTACCTGAACAGGTCTGTCTGTTAACTACCTGAACAGGTCCGTTAACTACCTGATCTGGTCCGTCCGTTAACTACCTGATCTGGTCCGTCCGTTAACTACCTGAACGGGTCCGTCCGTCAACTACCTGAACAGGTCTGTCCGTTAACTACCTGAACAGGTCTGTCTGTTAACTACCTGAACAGGTCTGTCTGTTAACTACCTGAACAGGTCTGTCTGTTAACTACCTGAACAGGTCTGTCCGTTAACTACCTGAACAGGTCTGTCTGTTAACTACCTGAACAGGTCCGTTAACTACCTGATCTGGTCCGTCCGTTAACTACCTGAACGGGTCCGTCCGTCAACTACCTGAAAAGGTCTGTCTGTTAACTACCTGAACAGGTCTGTCTGTTAACTACCTGAACAGGTCTGTCTGTTAACTACCTGAACAGGTCTGTCCGTTAACTACCTGAACAGGTCTGTCTGTTAACTACCTGAACAGGTCCGTTAACTACCTGATCTGGTCCGTCCGTTAACTACCTGAACGGGTCCGTCCGTCAACTACCTGAACAGGTCTGTCTGTTAACTACCTGAACAGGTCTGTCTGTTAACTACCTGAACAGGTCTGTCTGTTAACTACCTGAACAGGTCTGTCTGTTAACTACCTGAACAGGTCTGTCTGTTAACTACCTGAACAGGTCTGTCTGTTAACTACCTGAACAGGTCTGTCTGTTAACTACCTGAACAGGTCTGTCTGTTAACTACCTGAACAGGTCTGTCTGTTAACTACCTGAACAGGTCTGTCTGTTAACTACCTGAACAGGTCTGTCCGTTAACTACCTGAACAGGTCTGTCTGTTAACTACCTGAACAGGTCCGTTAACTACCTGATCTGGTCCGTCCGTTAACTACCTGAACGGGTCCGTCCGTCAACTACCTGAACAGGTCTGTCTGTTAACTACCTGAACAGGTCTGTCTGTTAACTACCTGAACAGGTCTGTCTGTTAACTACCTGAACAGGTCTGTCTGTTAACTACCTGAACAGGTCTGTCTGTTAACTACCTGAACGGGTCTGTCTGTTAACTACCTGAACGGGTCTGTCCGTTAACTACCTGAACGGGTCTGCCCGTTAACTACCTGAACGGGTCTGTCTGTTAACTACCTGAACGGGTCTGTCTGTTAACTACCTGAACGGGTCTGTCCGTTAACTACCTGAACGGGTCTGTCCGTTAACTACCTGAACGGGTCGGTCCGTTAACTACCTGAACGGGTCGGTCCGTTAACTACCTGAACGGGTCGGTCCGTTAAATACCTGAACGGGTCGGTCCGTTAACTACCTGAACGGGTCGGTCCGTTAACTACCTGAACGGGTCGGTCCGTTAACTACCTGAACGGGTCGGTCCGTTAACTACCTGAACGGGTCGGTCCGTTAACTACCTGAACGGGTCGGTCCGTTAACTACCTGAACGGGTCGGTCCGTTAACTACCTGAACGGGTCGGTCCGTTAACTACCTGAACGGGTCGGTCCGTTAACTACCTGAACGGGTCGGTCCGTTAACTACCTGAACGGGTCGGTCCGTTAACTACCTGAACGGGTCTGTCCGTTAACTACCTACTTGTGCTACTTTTGATATGCTGCCTTACCTATGTTGTGTACAGTAGTACTGCGTGAGTAATACCATCGTCCCATCAGGGACATTAAAGTGAATGTTAACTAATATAAAGCCTCTGGTCAACAGCAGTGTACAGGGAACAGAGGGTGACGCTGTACCTTCTCCCTCCAACAGATCCCACCCATGTGATTGGTCTGTATCCAGATCTGCTCCCCGCTGACTACCGTAAACAGCTGCACTACCCCAACCCCCTGCCCAGTCTGTCTGGAGCAGAACTGGAGAAGGCTCACCTGGCGCTCATAGACTACCTGACACAGGTGGGGGGGGTTGTAAACCAGCGTGTAGTACTACCTGACACCGGTGGGGTGGGGGGGTGTAAACCAGCGTGTAGTACTACCTTACACATGTGGGGGGTTGTAAACCAGCATGTAGTACTACCTGACACAGGTGGGTGGGGGTTGTAAACCAGCGTGTAGTACTACCTGACACAGGTGGGTGGGGGGGGGTAAACCAGCGTGTAGTACTACCTTACCTGACACGTGGGGGGGGTTGTAAACCAGCATGTAGTACTACCTGACACAGGTGGGTGGGTGGGGGGTGTGTAAACCAGCATGTAGTACTACCTGACACAGGTGGGTGGGGGGGGGTTGTAAACCAGCGTGTAGTACTACCTGACACAGGTGGGTGGGTGGGGGGTGTAAACCAGCGTGTAGTACTACCTGACACAGGTGGGGGGTGGGTTGTAAACCAGCATGTAGTACTACCTGACACAGGTGGGGTGAACCAGAGTGTAGGTGTGTGTTGTCCCTGTTAGATGATGTGTGTTGTCCCTGTTAGATGACGTGTGTTGTCCCTGTTAGATGATGATATGTTGTCCCTGTTAGATGATGATATGTTGTCCCTGTTAGATGATGATGTATTGTCCCTGTTAGATGATGATGTATTGTCCCTGTTAGATGACGTGTGTTGTCCCTGTTAGATGACGTGTGTTGTCCCTGTTAGATGACGTGTGTTGTCCCTGTTAGATGACGTGTGTTGTCCCTGTTAGATGACGTGTGTTGTCCCTGTTAGATGACGTGTGTTGTCCCTGTTAGATGACGTGTGTTGTCCCTGTTAGATGATGATGTATTGTCCCTGTTAGATGACGTGTGTTGTCCCTGTTAGATGACGTGTGTTGTCCCTGTTAGATGACGTGTGTTGTCCCTGTTAGATGACGTGTGTATGTTTTTGATTCTATGGAACCCACGACTCAGTGATTAGTGGACTATCCCGACCTAGGGGACTATCCCGACCTAGGGGACTATCCCGACCTAGGGGACTATCCCGACCTAGGGGACTATCCCGACCTAGGGGACTCTCCCGACCTAGGGGACTCTCCCGACCTAGGGGACTATCCCGACCTAGGGGACTATCCCGACCTAGGGGACTATCCCGACCTAGGGGACTATCCCGACCTAGGGGACTCTCCCGACCTAGGGGACTCTCCCGACCTAGGGGACTCTCCCGACCTAGGGGACTCTCCCGACCTAGGGGACTCTCCCGACCTAGGGGACTATCCCGACCTAGGGGACTATCCCGACCTAGGGGACTCTCCCGACCTAGCGGACTATTCTGGCTCCATAAATACAATGAAATGTGTGTGATCCAGAAACGCAGCCACCTGGTGAAGCAGCTGAACGACTCCGAGCCGTCCACCCCGTCTCCCCTCATGGAAGGGACTCCCACCATCAAGAGCAGGAAGAAACTCCTTCAGATCATCGACACCACGCTGCTCAAATGCTACCTGCATGTACGTATGGATACCTCAGACGTACTCCCCCATTCCATTGTAATGCTACCTGCATGTACGTATGGATACCTCAGACGTACTCCCCCATTCCATTGTAATGCTACCTGCATGTACGTATGGACACTAGATCAACGTGGCCCTGGTGTCCCCTGTGTTAATCTAGTGTCTCTCTCCTCTCTCCAGACCAACGTGGCCCTGGTGTCCCCTCTGTTGCGTCTGGATAATAACCACTGTCACATTGAGGAGAGTGAGTACATCCTGAAGAAGGCCCACAAGTACAGCGAGCTCATCATCCTCTATGAGAAGAAGGGCCTGCATCAGAAAGGTAAAATCACACCTCCTCCATGCTTCAAAGGTAATGAGCACGAACACACCTCCTCCTCCATGCTTCAAAGGTAATGAGACTTGTCGCTCTGGTATCCTTTACACAGGCAGTTCAAATCTGATCTTTTTTTTTTCTTCACTACTTGTTCTTTTGACCAATCAGATCAGCTCCCTTGACAATAATTGTGCTTCATGTGTAAATGAGGCGTATCGACGCTAGACATCAGTCACAGAGTACTGGGTATGTGGAGCAATAACACTACACTACATATTAGTCATTTAGTAAACACTCTTATCCAGAGTTAGAATTAGTGCATTCAACTTGCATAGGTAAAACAACCACATACCAACACCATCATTGTGGCTAAAACCTTCCGAAATAGCTGCGACCTACAAAGTCTGTGCTAGTGAGAGTAGAAGACGGTGTTACAGAGAGAGCATCTGTTGTTCTGAGCATGCAGGAGGACCAGAGAGGGGGAGGATCTGTTGTTCTGAGCATGCAGGAGGACCAGAGAGAGAGGATCTGTTGTTCTGAGCATGCAGGAGGACCAGAGAGAGAGGATCTGTTGTTCTGAGCATCCAGGAGGACCAGAGAGAGATGATCTGTTGTTCTGAGCATGCAGGAGGACCAGAGAGAGAGGATCTGTTGTTCTGAGCATGCAGGAGGACCAGAGAGAGAGGATCTGTTGTTCTGAGCATGCAGGAGGACCAGAGAGAGAGCATCTGTTGTTCTGAGCAAGCAGGATCCCTCTGAGCCTTGCTCTCTTTGGTGTGTCCTGTCTGAATGAAGGATCTCTCCCAGAGCTCTGCTCTCTGTGCTATGTCCTGTCTGAATGAAGGATCCCTCCCAGATAAACTCGGGAGTCCCCATAGTTTGTCTCCCAGGACTGGAGGCTGGCCCACACTGTGGTTGGACAGTCATCCTCATACCTCTTAGATCATAGCTGTCTTCATGCTATTAGTGCTGGTTTTGGGCCAGGACAGTGTGTGTTTTTAATTAGTCTGCCACAAGCTGTTGTAGTGATGTAATGCTGCTGAGGTTTCTGTGTGTTTCTCTCTCTCCCTCTCTGCCTCTCCCTCTCTCTGTCTCTCTGTCTCAATTCAAAGGTGTAGATACTAGAGGTCGACCGATTTTATGATTTTTACGATACCGATTATTGGAGGACCAAAATGCAGCGTCTTCATCTTTAATGACGATGAAATACGAACAATACAAAAACAACAAATGGAACGTGAACCTATACAGCCTATCTGGTGACAACTAACACAGAGACAGGAACAATCACCCACCAAACACTCAAAGAATATGGCTGCCTAAATATGGTTCCCAATCAGAGACGACGATAATCACCTGCCTCTGATTGAGAACCAATTCAGACAGCCATAGACTTATCTAGAAAACCCCACTAAGCCACAATCCCAAAACCTACAAAAAACCACAATACAAAACACACCACATAATAAACCCATGTCACACCCTGGCCTGACCAAATAATAAAGAAAACACTAAATACTAAGACCAGGGCGTGACACTAATACATCAATAAAAATCAATTTAGCCTCAAATAAATAATGAAACATGTTCAATTTGGTTTAAATAATGCAAAAACAAAGTCTTGGAGAAGTAAAAGTGCAATATGTGCTATGTAAAAAAGCTAACGTTTCAGTTCCTTGCTCAGAACATGAGAACATATGAAAGTTGGTGGTTCCTTTTAACATGAGACTTCAATATTCCCAGGTAAGAAGTTTTAGGTTGTAGTTATTATAGTATTTATATGAATATTCAAGGACTTGTGCTCAGTAGACCATAATGATACTGTAACCTCAATCCTCCCCTGGTCTTGTAACTCACCTCGGGTGTGTTTCCATCTCCCAGCCCTACAGGTGTTGTTGGATCAGTTCCACCAAGGCTAACATTCCCCTCTTCCTCCCCCAGCCCTGCAGGTGTTGTTGGATCAGTTCCACCAAGGCTAACATTCCCCTCTTCCTCCCCCAGCCCTACAGGTGTTGTTGGATCAGTTCCACCAAGGCTAATGTTCCTCTCTTCCTCCCCTGTAGGTGTTGTTAGATCAGTTCCACCAAGGCTAATGTTCCTCTCTTCCTCCCCCAGCCCTACAGGTGTTAGATCAGTTCCACCAAGGCTAACGTTCCTCTCTTCCTCCCCCAGCCCTGCAGGTGTTGTTAGATCAGTTCCACCAAGGCTAATGTTCCTCTCTTCCTCCCCCAGCCCTGCAGGTGTTGTTAGTTCAGTTCCACCAAGGCTAATGTTCCTCTCTTCCTCCCCCAGCCCTGCAGGTGTTGTTAGATCAGTTCCACCAAGGCTAACGTTCCTCTCTTCCTCCCCCAGCCCTGTAGGTGTTGTTGGATCAGTTCCACCAAGGCTAACTCTCCCCTCTTCCTCCCCCAGCCCTACAGGTGTTGTTGGACCAGTCCACCAAGGCTAACTCTCCCCTAAAGGGGCATGAGAGGACTGTGCAATACCTCCAGAGACTGGGTGAGCGTTTCTCCCCACACCACGTCAACACTGTTTTAAACTATCCAGAACTGGCTTAGAGACATACAATAGGCTTTACAGACAGACAGGTTAGTGTTCGACTGACAGAGAACACCTGAACACAGTTATAACACTCCAACACTCCCACTCTCCTCTCTCTCTCTCTTTCTCTCCTCAGGGATGGAGAATCTAGGCATCATCTTTGAGTTCTCTCCCTGGGTGTTGAAGATCTGTCCCGAAGACGGACTGAAGGTGAGACTGGCTCAATTCCAAATCTACCCCTTTCCCTAAACCCCTGCACTCGATGAAGTCACACTCGTTGAGACGTGTTTAGTACTGCAGAATCGAGAGCCGCTTGGAGATCAAACATCATTTTCTAAACACCCTCCGACTGAAAATCATAAAACAAGAAAATTAGCGCAGTATTTATATTGTGTGCCTCTGTCCCAGATCTTCACTGAGGACCTGACGGAGGTAGAGACCCTGCCCAGAGACAAGGTCCTGAACTTCCTGAAGGAGGGCTTTAAGGAGCTGGCTATCCCCTACCTGGAGCACATCGTACACGTCTGGGAGGAGACGGAGCCAGAGTTCCATAACGTCCTCATTCAGCTGTACCTGGAGAGGGTCCAGGGACTCATGAAGCAGTACCTCAACTCCCTGCCCGAGGGTAAGACCTGCTACTACTACTACTATTACTACTACCATTACTACTACCACTACTACTACTATTACTACCATTACTATTACTACTACCATTACTACTACCACTACTACTACTACCATTACTATTACTACTACCACTACTACTATTACTACTACTACTATCACTACTATTACTATTATCATTACTAATACTACTATCACTACTATTACTACTACCATTACTACTACCACTACTACTACTACTACAATTACTACTATTACTACCACTACTACTACCACTACCCCTACTATTAATTCCACCACTACTACTACTACAACAATCACTACTACTACTAATACCAGTACTAATACCAGTACTACTACTAATACCACCACTACTACTACTACCACTACTACCACTACTACTAATACCACTACTACTACCACTACTACTACCAATACTACTACTACTACTACTACTACTACTATTACTACTACCACTACTACTATTACTACAACAATCACTACTACTACTAATACCACTACTACTACTACTAATACCACTACCACTATTACTATTACTACCACTATTACTACTACCACTACTACTACCACTACTACTACTACCACTAATACCACTACTACTACCACTACTACTACTATCACTACTTTTTGTCAGACAGCAGCTCTGTGGAGATGACCTGAATGATATAATAATAGTTTTCAAATAAAACGAATGTAATATACACAACAACTGAAATATTTTATTGTAGTGAAGTAATGTTAATAACTGGTGGTTAATAAGTGATCAGCAGTATTGGGCCATCACTACCATCATATCCATCACTACCGTCACCTCCATCATATCCATCACTACCGTCACTACCATCATATCCATCACATCCATCACCACCCTCACTACCATCACTACTGTCACTACCATCATATCCATCACATCCATCACTACCCTCACTACCATCACTACTGTCACTACCATCACATCCATCACTACCCTCACTACTGTCACTACTGTCACTACCATCACATCCATCACTACCATCATATCCATCACATCGATCACTACCGTCACTTCCATCACTACCGTCACTACCGTCACTACCCTCACTACCGTCACTTCAATCACTACCGTCACCTCCATCACTACCATCACTACTGTCACTTCCATCTCTACCATTACTACCGTCACTTCCATCACTACCGTCACTACCATCAGTGGATTACCATCACTACCGTCACTACCGTCACTACCGTCACTACCATCACTACCGTCACTTCCATCTCTACCATCACTTCCACCACTACCGTCACCCATCACTTCCATCACTAGCGTCACTACCATCAGTGGATTACCATCAATACCATCACTTCCATCAATACCGTCAATACCGTCACTTCCATCACTACCATCACTACCGTCACTACCATCAGTGGATTACCATCACTACAGTCACTACTATCACTACCGTCACTTCCATCAATACCGTAACTTCCATCACTACCGTCACTACCATCAATACCGTCACTACCGTCACTACCATCAGTGGATTACCATCACTACAGTCACTACCATCACTACCGTCACTTCCATCAATACCATCACTACCGTCACCCATCACTTCCATCACTAGCGTCACTACCATCAGTGGATTACCATCAATACCGTCACTTCCGTCAATACCGTCACTTCCATCACTACCATCACTACCGTCACTACCATCAGTGGATTACCATCACTACAGTCACTACCATCACTACCGTCACTTCCATCAATACCGTCACTACCGTCACTACCATCAGTGGATTACCATCACTACAGTCACTACCATCACTACCGTCACTTCCATCAATACCATCACTACCGTCACTACCATCAATTCCGTCACTACCGTCACTACCATCAGTGGATTACCATCACTACTGTCACTACCATCAGTGGATTACCATCACTACTGTCACTACCATCAGTGGATTACCATCACTACCGTCACTACCATCAATTCCGTCACTACCGTCACTACCATCAGTGGATTACCATCACTACCGTCACTACCATCAGTGGATTACCATCACTACCGTCACTACCATCAGTGGATTACCATCACTACCGTCACTACCATCACTACCGTCACTTCCATCACTACCGTCACTACCGTCACTACCATCAATTCCGTCACTACCGTCACTACCATCAGTGGATTACCATCACTACAGTCACTACCATCACTATCATCACTACCATCAGTGGATTACCATCACTACAGTCACTACCATCACATCCATCACTACCGTCACTTCCATCACTACTGTCACTTCCATCAATACCGTCACTACTGTCACTTCTATCAATACAGTTACTACCGTCACTACCATCACTACCATCAATACCGTCACTACCATCAGTGGATTACCGTCACTACCATCATTACCATCACTACCATCATTACCATCACTACCGTCACTACCATCACTTCCATCACTACCGTCACTTCCATCAATACAGTCACTACCGTCACTACCATCACTACCGTCACTTCCGTCAGGGGATTTTTTCAGAAAAATAAATGGTGTTTGGCCCCATCACCCTTCCCTGACAAGGTAAAAATCTGTCGTTCTGCCCCTGAACAAGGAAGTTAACCCACTGTTCCCCTGAACAAGGCAGTTAACCCACTGTTCCCCGGGCGCTGAAGACGTGGATGTTGATTAAAGGCAGCCCTTCCCCCCTCACCTCTCTGATTCAGAGAGGGGTTGGGTTAAACGTGGAAGACACACCTCTCTGATTCAGAGAGGGGTTGGGTTAAACGTGGAAGACACACCTCTCTGATTCAGAGGGGTTGGGTTAAATGTGGAAGACACACCTCTGATTCAGAGGGGTTGGGTTAAACGTGGAAGACACACCTCTCTGATTCAGAGGGGTTGGGTTAAACGTGGAAGACACACCTCTCTGATTCAGAGGGGTTGGGTTAAACGTGGAAGACACACCTCTCTGATTCAGAGGGGTTGGGTTAAACGTGGAAGACACACCTCTCTGATTCAGAGGGTTTGGGTTAAATGTGGAAGACACACCTCTCTGATTCAGAGAGGGGTTGAGTTAAATGCGGAAGACACATTTCAGTTGAAGACATTCAGTTGTACAACTGACTAGGTATCCCCCCTTTCCCTCCACAGCTGATATGTGATATTCTAATAAAATCTATCTGTTCTGTCTTCCTGTAGGGGTTCCTGCAGTGGCTGCTGGGAAGGAGGAGGGGGACCTGGGAGAGTTCCGGAGCAAGCTAGTGTGTTTCCTGGAGGTCTCTACCAGCTACGAACCAGGCCGACTTATCTCTGACTTCCCCTTCGATGGTGAGGATCTAGATAAGGGAGTTTGTTTGGTATTCTAGCCTGGTTTCAGATCGGTTTGTGCTGTCTTGCCAACTCCTATGGCTCATGGCTATATGCTAGCCTCCGTGACCGTGTGCTCACCATGCCACAAAAGCGAAGACCAGAGGATTGTGATATCCCAGAGGTCTTTGCATGAATGAGGAACAATTCTTAACAATGGGACCAGCGATGCTAGTTACCAACGACGCTGGTCTCATGAATGTGTTTTTTAAAGCTAACTTGTCTTTAGCCTTTGTATCTTCAACCTAGCCATGCCGTTTGTCTGTCAGGTCTTCTGGAGGAGCGGGCCCTGTTGCTGGGTCGGATGGGGAAACACGAACAGGCCCTCTACATCTACGTACACGTCCTGAAGGACACACACATGGCCAAGGAGTGAGTAGTGCTACCCACATACACCCATACATACACATACACCCACCCACACACATACACACACACACACATACACACCCACAAACACACACACATACCCCCCCCAGGACCATTGTACACTATATTACATGTTCAGCAGAGGATCTTAAAGAAAACTGCAGTTTCCTGCTTGTTCTATAATACAGAATAGTCTCTCTTATTTTCCAGTATTTTTTTTTATTGCACAGATTCTGGAAAATCTGTTCATTTTGGGAAAGTTACAAGAATTTGACCACCCTATGGATGAGTTAGTGGGACGGCAGCCTGTCGGCCACCCTATGGATGAGTTAGTGGGACGGCAGCCTGTCGGCCACCCTATGGATGAGTTGGTGGGACGGCAGCCTGTCGGCCACCCTATGGATGAGTTGGTGGGACGGCAGCCTGTCGGCCACCCTATGGATGAGTTGGTGGGACGGCAGCCTGTCGGCCACCCTATGGATGAGTTAGTGGGACGGCAGCCTGTCGGCCACCCTATGGATGAGTTGGTGGGACGGCAGCCTGTCGACCACCCTATGGATGAGTTGGTGGGACGGCAGCCTGTCGGCCACCCTATGGATGAGTTGGTGGGACGGCAGCCTGTCGGCCACCCTATGGATGAGTTGGTGGGACGGCAGCCTGTCGACCACCCTATGGATGAGTTGGTGGGACGGCAGCCTGTCGACCACCCTATGGATGAGTTGGTGGGACGGCAGCCTGTCGGCCACCCTATGGATGAGTTGGTGGGACGGCAGCCTGTCGACCACCCTATGGATGAGTTGGTGGGACGGCAGCCTGTCGACCACCCTATGGATGAGTTGGTGGGACGGCAGCCTGTCGACCACCCTATGGATGAGTTGGTGGGACGGCAGCCTGTCGACCACCCTATGGATGAGTTGGTGGGACGGCAGCCTGTCGACCACCCTATGGATGAGTTGGTGGGACGGCAGCCTGTCGACCACCCTATGGATGAGTTGGTGGGACGGCAGCCTGTCGACCACCCTATGGATGAGTTGGTGGGACGGCAGCCTGTCGACCACCCTATGGATGAGTTGGTGGGACGGCAGCCTGTCGACCACCCTATGGATGAGTTGGTGGGACGGCAGCCTGTCGACCACCCTATGGATGAGTTGGTGGGACGGCAGCCTGTCGACCACCCTATGGATGAGTTGGTGGGACGGCAGCCTGTCGACCACCCTATGGATGAGTTGGTGGGACGGCAGCCTGTCGACCACCCTATGGATGAGTTGGTGGGACGGCAGCCTGTCGACCACCCTATGGATGAGTTGGTGGGACGGCAGCCTGTCGACCACCCTATGGATGAGTTGGTGGGACGGCAGCCTGTCGACCACCCTATGGATGAGTTGGTGGGACGGCAGCCTGTCGACCACCCTATGGATGAGTTGGTGGGACGGCAGCCTGTCGACCACCCTATGGATGAGTTGGTGGGACGGCAGCCTGTCGACCACCCTATGGATGAGTTGGTGGGACGGCAGCCTGTCGACCAGCCTATGGATGAGTTGGTGGGACGGCAGCCTGTCGACCAGCCTATGGATGAGTTGGTGGGACGGCAGCCTGTCGACCACCCTATGGATGAGTTGGTGGGACGGCAGCCTGTCGACCACCCTATGGATGAGTTGGTGGGACGGCAGCCTGTCGACCACCCTATGGATGAGTTGGTGGGACGGCAGCCTGTCGACCACCCTATGGATGAGTTGGTGGGACGGCAGCCTCCCACTCAAACAACCCACCAGCCATCAACAAAAACATGCTGATTAAAAAAAAAACTATTTCCAAATAAGAAACGTAGATGTTTTTAAACAATCTATATTCTGATTTCTCTCCAGTCTTTGTTGATGTTATTGTCAGTCATAATAGTGCCATTTTGTGTTTCTCTCCCTTCAGGTACTGTCACCGGCATTATGACAAAGACACAGACAGAAACAAAGATGTGAGTATCTCCCTCTGATTGACACGTGTTGAACTTACTGTAATACTTACTAGCTGTACATTTTACTCTATGGTAAACCTCTATTACCATTTTACTCTATGGTAAACCTCTATTACCATTTTACTCTATGGTAAACCTCTACTACCATTTTACTCTATGGTAAACCTCTATTACCATTTTACTCTATGGTAAACCTCTATTACCATTTTACTCTATGGTAAACCTCTATTACCATTTTACTCTATGGTAAACCTCTATTACCATTTTACTCTATGGTAAACCTCTATTACCATTTTACTCTATGGTAAACCTCTATTACCATTTTACTCTATGGTAAACCTCTATTACCATTTTACTCTATGGTAAACCTCTACTACCATTTTACTCTATGGTAAACCTCTACTACCATTTTACTCTATGGTAAACCTCTATTACCATTTTACTCTATGGTAAACCTCTATTACCATTTTACTCTATGGTAAACCTCTATTACCATTTTACTCTATGGTAAACCTCTATTACCATTTTACTCTATGGTAAACCTCTATTACCATTTTACTCTATGGTAAACCTCTATTACCATTTTACTCTATGGTAAACCTCTATTACCATTTTACTCTATGGTAAACCTCTACTACCATTTTACTCTATGGTAAACCTCTACTACCATTTTACTCTATGGTAAACCTCTATTACCATTTTACTCTATGGTAAACCTCTATTACCATTTTACTCTATGGTAAACCTCTATTACCATTTTACTCTATGGTAAACCTCTATTACCATTTTACTCTATGGTAAACCTCTATTACCATTTTACTCTATGGTAAACCTCTACTACCATTTTACTCTATGGTAAACCTCTACTACCATTTTACTCTATGGTAAACCTCTATTACCATTTTACTCTATGGTAAACCTCTATTACCATTTTACTCTATGGTAAACCTCTACTACCATTTTACTCTATGGTAAACCTCTATTACCATTTTACTCTATGGTAAACCTCTATTACCATTTTACTCTATGGTAAACCTCTATTACCATTTTACTCTATGGTAAACCTCTACTACCATTTTACTCTATGGTAAACCTCTATTACCATTTTACTCTATGGTAAACCTCTATTACCATTTTACTCTATGGTAAACCTCTATTACCATTTTACTCTATGGTAAACCTCTATTACCATTTTACTCTATGGTAAACCTCTATTACCATTTTACTCTATGGTAAACCTCTACTACCATTTTACTCTATGGTAAACCTCTACTACCATTTTACTCTATGGTAAACCTCTATTACCATTTTACTCTATGGTAAACCTCTACTACCATTTTACTCTATGGTAAACCTCTATTACCATTTTACTCTATGGTAAACCTCTATTACCATTTTACTCTATGGTAAATCTCTATTACCATTTTACTCTATGGTAAACCTCTATTACCATTTTACTCTATGGTAAACCTCTACTACCATTTTACTCTATGGTAAACCTCTACTACCATTTTACTCTATGGTAAACCTCTATTACCTCTGGTAATCCAGTGTTCTACAGGTGGACCTGTCTCTTAACCCCATGGTGTTGTTATACAGGTGTACCTGTCTCTTAACCCCATGTTGTTATACAGGTGTACCTGTCTCTTAACCCCATGTTGTTGTTATACAAGTGTACCTGTCTCTTAACCCCATGTTGTTATACAGGTGTACATGTCTCTTAACCCCATGTTGTTGTTATACAGGTGTACCTGTCTCTTAACCCCATGTTGTTGTTATACAGGTGTACCTGTCTCTTAACCCCATGTTGTTGTTATACAGGTGTACCTGTCTCTTAACCCCATGTTGTTGTTATACAGGTGTACCTGTCTCTTAACCCCATGTTGTTGTTATACAGGTGTACCTGTCTCTTAACCCCATGTTGTTATACAGGTGTACCTGTCTCTTAACCCCATGTTGTTGTTATACAGGTGTACCTGTCTCTTAACCCCATGTTGTTGTTATACAGGTGTACCTGTCTCTTAACCCCATGTTGTTGTTATACAGGTGGACCTGTCTCTTAACCCCATGTTGTTGTTATACAGGTGGACCTGTCTCTTAACCCCATGTTGTTGTTATACAGGTGGACCTGTCTCTTAACCCCATGTTGTTGTTATACAGGTGGACCTGTCTCTTAACCCCATGTTGTTATACAGGTGTACCTGTCTCTTAACCCCATGTTGTTATACAGGTGTACCTGTCTCTTAACCCCATGTTGTTATACAGGTGTACCTGTCTCTTAACCCCATGTTGTTGTTATACAGGTGTACCTGTCTCTTAACCCCATGTTGTTGTTATACAGGTGGACCTGTCTCTTAACCCCATGTTGTTGTTATACAGGTGGACCTGTCTCTTAACCCCATGTTGTTGTTATACAGGTGGACCTGTCTCTTAACCCCATGTTGTTGTTATACAGGTGGACCTGTCTCTTAACCCCATGTTGTTGTTATACAGGTGTACCTGTCTCTTAACCCCATGTTGTTATACAGGTGTACCTGTCTCTTAACCCCATGTTGTTATACAGGTGTACCTGTCTCTGCTGCGCATGTATTTGTCCCCTCCTGATGTCCACTGCCTTGGACCAATCAAAATGGAGCTGTCGGAGCCACAGGCCAATCTAAAGGCAGCTCTACATGTCTTGGAGCTGCACCACAGCAAGCTGAATACCGCTAAGGTAGACTGAACCACAGCACTCTGAATACCACTAAGGTAGACTGAACCACAGCACTCTGAATAGCACTAAGGTAGACTGCACCACAGCACTCTGAATAGCACTAAGGTAGACTGCACCACATCACTCTGAATACCACTAAGGTAGACTGCACCACAGCACTCTGAATACCACTAAGGTAGACTGCACCACAGCACTCTGAATACCACTAAGGTAGACTGCACCACAGCGCTCTGAATAGCACTAAGGTAGACTGCTCCACAGCGCTCTGAATAGCACTAAGGTAGACTGAACCACAGCACTCTGAATACCAATAAGGTAGACTGAACCACAGCACTCTGAATAGCACTAAGGTAGACTGAACCACAGCACTCTGAATACCAATAAGGTAGACTGAACCACAGCACTCTGAATAGCACTAAGGTAGACTGAACCACAGCACTCTGAATAGCACTAAGGTAGACTGCACCACAGCACTCTGAATACCACTAAGGTAGACTGCACCACAGCACTCTGAATACCACTAAGGTAGACTGCTCCACAGCGCTCTGAATAGCACTAAGGTAGACTGCTCCACAGCACTCTGAATAGCACTAAGGTAGACTGAACCACAGCACTCTGAATAGCACTAAGGTAGACTGAACCACAGCACTCTGAATAGCACTAAGGTAGACTGTACTTACTGGGTTTTAATGTGGTTCTGCTCTCTCCTCTCCCTTACTGGGTTTTAATGTGCCTCTGCTTTCATTTCCCCTGGCTCAGCTCCCAGAGCCAAGAGAGGGGGAGAGGAAGGGCACATAAAAAGAAACAAATTCAGTATCTCCTACAGTAAACACATACTGTATCTCCTACAGTAAACACATACTGTATCTCCTACAGTAAACACATACAGTATCTCCTACTGTATCTCCTACAGTAAACACATACAGTACCTCCTACAGTAAACACATACAGTACCTCCTACAGTAAACACATACAGTATCTCCTACAGTATCTCCTACAGTAAACACATACAGTATCTCCTACAGTAAACACATACAGTATCTCCTACAGTATCTCCTACTGTACCTCCTACAGTAAAGTACAGGAGGTACCGTCTAGGAACAGTGGGTTAACTGGTCTAGGAACAGTGGGTTAACTGGTCTAGGAACAGTGGGTTAACTGGTCTAGGAACAGTGGGTTAACTGGTCTAGGAACAGTGGGTTAACTGGTCTAGGAACAGTGGGTTAACTGGTCTAGGAACAGTGGGTTAACTGGTCTAGGAACAGTGGGTTAACTGGTCTAGGAACAGTGGGTTAACTGGTCTAGGAACAGTGGGTTAACTGGTCTAGGAACAGTGGGTTAACTGGTCTAGGATCAGTGGGTTAACTGGTCTAGGATCAGTGGGTTAACTGGTCTAGGAACAGTGGGTTAACTGGTCTAGGAACAGTGGGTTAACTGGTCTAGGAACAGTGGGTTAACTGGTCTAGGAACAGTGGGTTAACTGGTCTAGGAACAGTGGGGTTAACTGGTCTAGGAACAGTGGGGTTAACTGGTCTAGGAACAGTGGGTTAACTGGTCTAGGAACAGTGGGTTAACTGGTCTAGGAACAGTGGGTTAACTGGTCTAGGAACAGTGGGTTAACTGGTCTAGGAACAGTGGGTTAACTGGTCTAGGAACAGTGGGTTAACTGGTCTAGGAACAGTGGGTTAACTGGTCTAGGAACAGTGGGTTAACTGGTCTAGGATCAGTGGGTTAACTGGTCTAGGATCAGTGGGTTAACTGGTCTAGGAACAGTGGGTTAACTGGTCTAGGATCAGTGGGTTAACTGGTCTAGGAACAGTGGGTTAACTGGTCTAGGATCAGTGGGTTAACTGGTCTAGGATCAGTGGGTTAACTGGTCTAGGATCAGTGGGTTAACTGGTCTAGGAACAGTGGGTTAACTGGTCTAGGATCAGTGGGTTAACTGGTCTAGGATCAGTGGGTTAACTGGTCTAGGAACAGTGGGTTAACTGGTCTAGGAACAGTGGGGTTAACTGGTCTAGGAACAGTGGGGTTAACTGGTCTAGGAACAGTGGGGTTAACTGGTCTAGGAACAGTGGGGTTAACTGGTCTAGGAACAGTGGGGTTAACTGGTCTAGGAACAGTGGGGTTAACTGGTCTAGGAACAGTGGGGTTAACTGGTCTAGGAACAGTGGGGTTAACTGGTCTAGGAACAGTGGGGTTAACTGGTCTAGGAACAGTGGGGTTAACTGGTCTAGGAACAGTGGGGTTAACTGGTCTAGGAACAGTGGGTTAACTGGTCTAGGAACAGTGGGTTAACTGGTCTAGGAACAGTGGGTTAACTGGCCTAGGAACAGTGGGTTAACTGGCCTAGGAACAGTGGGTTAACTGGCCTAGGAACAGTGGGTTAACTGGTCTAGGAACAGTGGGTTAACTGGCTTGTTCAGGGGCAGGACAACAGTCACCTTGTCAGCTCGGGGATTCGTTCTAGCAACCTTTTGGTTACTAGTCCAACGCTCTAACCACTAGGTTACCTGCCGCCCCCCTCTAACCACTAGGCTACCTGCCACCTCTACACTCTAACCACTAGGCTACCTGCCTCCTCTAACCACTAGGCTACCTGCCTCCTCTAACCACTAGGCTACCTGCCTCCTCTAACCACTAGGCTACCTGCCTCCTCTAACCACTAGGCTACCTGCCTCCTCTAACCACTAGGCTACCTGCCTCCTCTAACCACTAGGCTACCTGCCGCCTCTAACCACTAGGCTACCTGCCGCCTCTAACCACTAGGCTACCTGCCGCCTCTACACTATAACCACCAGGCTACCTGCCGCCTCTACACTATAACCACTAGGCTACCTGCCTCCTCTACACTCTAACCACTAGGCTACCTGCCTCCTCTACACTCTAACCACTAGGCTACCTGCCTCCTCTACACTCTAACCACTAGGCTACCTGCCGCCTCTACACTCTAACCACTAGGCTACCTGCCGCCTCTACACTCTAACCACTAGGCTACCTGCCTCCTCTACACTCTAACCACTAGGCTACCTGCCACCTCTACACTCTAACCACTAGGCTACCTGCCTCCTCTACACTCTAACCACTAGGCTACCTGCCACCTCTACACTCTAACCACTAGGCTACCTGCCGCCTCTACACTCTAACCACTCAGCTACCTGCCTCCTCTACACTCTAACCATTAGGCTACCTGCCACCTCTACACTCTAACCACTAGGCTACCCTGCCTCCTCTACACTCTAACCACTAGGCTACCTGCCTCCTCTACACTCTAACCACTAGGCTACCCTACCTCCTCTACACTATAACCACTAGGCTACCTGCCACCTCTACACTCTAACCACTAGGCTACCTGCCGCCTCTACACTCTAACCACTCAGCTACCTGCCTCCTCTACACTCTAACCACTAGGCTACCTGCCTCCTCTACACTCTAACCACTAGGCTACCTACCTCCTCTACACTCTAACCACTAGACTACCTGCCTCCTCTACACTCTAACCACTAGGCTCCCTACCTCCTCTACACTCTAACCACTAGGCTACCTGCCGCCTCTACACTCTAACCACTAGGCTACCTACCTCCTCTACACTCTAACCACTAGGCTCCCTACCTCCTCTACACTCTAACCACTAGGCTCCCTACCTCCTCTACACTCTAACCACTAGGCTACCTGCCGTCCCTGAAGACAGGCAGCTCAGTATTTGTATAATTTATTTTACAGTCATTTTTGCCCCTGATTAACACCACTGTTTCTCTATCTCTGCTCTCCAACTGTATCTATATTATTTATATATATATATATTATATCTCTCCACCAGGCCATCGACCTGCTGCCAGCCAACACTCAGATCAGAGAGATCCGTGTGTTCCTGGAGAGTGTTCTGGAGGAGAAGGCTCAGAGGAAACGCTTTGACCAGGTGCTCAAGAGTCTTCTGCAGGCCGAGTTCCTACGGGTGAGCTGGGGGCGTGTGTGTGAGAGCTGGGGGGTGTGTGTGAGCTGGGGGGTGTGTGTGTGAGAGCTGGGGGGGGGTGTGTGTGTGAGAGCTGGGGGTGTGTGTGTGAGCTGGGGGGTGTAAGGCTGAGGAAACTATTTGACCAGGTCGTCAAGAGTTCCTATGGGAGATGGACATTGTGTGTGTCGTTTCCACCCACCTGACGCGTGTGCGTGTGCGTGTGCGTGTGTGTGTGTGTGCAGGTCCAGGAGGAGCGCATCTTCCACCAGCAGGTCAAGTGTACCATCTCAGAAGAGAAGACCTGCCGGGTCTGTAAGAAGAAGATAGGCAACAGGTAACACTGGTTTAGTGCTACTTTGTTTACCTGAATCGCCAAGCCATTTGATATATTTACACCATTCTCTTTTAGTACTAACATCAATGCTTTATAAACACCTACAACTAGGTCATATACATTCTGTATAAGTGATCATGTGAATATGTAGTTAAGGCTCTGTTTATATACTGTTACTGAATCACCTGTCTCTCCTGTCCAGCGCCTTCGCCAGGTATCCCAACGGTGTTGTCGTTCATTACTTCTGCTGTAAGGACCGAGGGGTGTGTCCTATTGAGCAGTGACACCAACATAGTGTCCTCAGCGGCAACCTGGACAGAGGGAGTGCAGGGAGGTGGGTTTGTCTGAAACACTTCCACAGCAGCTTGGCTGTTCAGCTGGACTCAACTCTGGATCTCTGGAACTCTGGATCTCTGGAACTCTGGATCTCTGGAACTCTGGATCTCTGGAACTCTGGATCTCTGGAACTCTGGATCTCTGGAACTCTGGAACTCTGGATCTCTGGAACTCTGGATCTCTGGATCTCTGGAACTCTGGATCTCTGGAACTCTGGATCTCTGGAACTCTGGATCTCTGGAACTCTGGATCTCTGGAACTCTGGATCTCTGGAACTCTGGATCTCTGGATCTCTGGATCTCTGGATCTCTGGATCTCTGGAACTCTGGATCTCTGGAACTCTGGATCTCTGGAACTCTGGATCTCTGGAACTCTGGATCTCTGGATCTCTGGAACTCTGGAACTCTGGAACTCTGGATCTCTGGAACTCTGGATCTCTGGAACTCTGGATCTCTGGATCTCTGGAACTCTGGATCTCTGGAACTCTGGAACTCTGGATCTCTGGAACTCTGGATCTCTGGATCTCTGGAACTCTGGCTGCTTCTGTCTGGAATTGTGGAATGCTGTTCCTCTCTGACTCTCGCTGACTCTGACTCTCGCTGACTCTCGCTGTCTCTCTCGCTGACTCACGCTGTCTCTCTCTCTGACTCTCGCTGTCTCTCTCTCTGACTCTCGCTGTCTCTCTCTCTGACTCTCGCTGTCTCTCTCTCTG
This sequence comes from Oncorhynchus tshawytscha, assembly GCF_018296145.1. Taxonomy (NCBI): domain Eukaryota; kingdom Metazoa; phylum Chordata; class Actinopteri; order Salmoniformes; family Salmonidae; genus Oncorhynchus; species Oncorhynchus tshawytscha. The sequence continues at coordinate 54,318,269 of NC_056439.1, read as the reverse complement.
ACTCTCGCTGTCTCTCTCTCTCTGACTCTCGCTGTCTCTTTCTCTCTGACTCTCGCTGTCTCTCTCTCTCTGACTCTCGCTGTCTCTGTCTGTCTCTCTGACTCTCTCTCGCTCTCTCTGACTCTCGCTGTCTCTCTCTGTATGTCTCTCTCTCGCTCTCTCTGACTCTCGCTGTCTCTCTCTCTGACTCTTGCTGACTCTCTGTCTATCTAATATTCGGATAATCTTTATTAGCATGAATGACTAAGCCACTGTTGCTAAAGCGAAGTGAGATAATGTAATCAACAATAACAGTAAAAAAAAAGTAAGAATATTGATGGTGATTAGATAAAGGAGACTAATATATATATTATACACAATCGTTCAGAAGTTTGGGGTCACTTAGAAATATCCTGGTTTTTGAAAGAAAAGCTCATTTTTTGTCTATTAAAACAACATAAAATTAATCAGAAATACAGTGTAGACGTTGTTAATGTTGTAAATGACTATTGTAGCTGGAAACGGCTAATTTGTTATGGAATATCTACATAGGAGTACAGAGGCCCATTATCAGCAACCATCACTCCTGTTTTCCAATGGCACATTGTGTTAGCTCATCCAAGGTTATAATTTTAAAAGACAAACTCCCTTCACGGAACAGTGTAAACTGGCTCTATCCAATGGGCCTCTTTACGTCAATGAAGATATTCCATTAAAAATCAGCCTCGTTTCCTCCTCTACTCATCTCATCCTCAGACTCAACACGCTATAGGCTATACATAGAGGAGAAGAGTTAAGCTGATGCTGTGTGTGTGTGTGTGTGTGTGTGTGTACTTAAAAGCAGCCCTTTGCTTTTCACTTTTCATGTTGTTTTCAGTGACCCGTTTGTTTCTAAGGAAATGGGTGAAAACCACTCCAGATTATAATGTAACGACTAAACTTCAATGAGCACAAACAAGTTTTTTTAGTTGTTCTTTTTAAAAACTATCTCAGTTGCCTCAATATAAATATAATATCAACCCTTCTGTCTTGACATAGACGCCTTTTGTTTGAACATCCACAGTGTCAGAATCCATATTTTTTTGATTGATCGATAATCCTCCCATTTTGTGAAAAAACCTTGAAAAGACGATCAGTTCAGCTCGGCGACCATTTTCTTCCTAATCACAGAAGTATGACGGTTTAAAAGGTTTGATTTAAGTTAGGTCTTTATTCTTTAATCATGTTGTCGTCTGACTAGGACTGAAGGAAGCTGTACTGTATGTCAGAGTGGAAGGTTTTTCTCTGCTTTCCAATTGGCACACTATTCCCTACATAGTGCACTACTTTAGACCACAGCCCTATTCCCTACATAGTGCACTACTTTAGACCACAGCCCTATTCCCTATATAGTACACTACTTTAGACCAGAGTCCTATTCCCTACATAGTGCACTACTTTAGACCACAGCCCTATTCCCTACATAGTGCACTACTTTAGACCACAGCCCTATTCCCTATATAGTGCACTACTTTAGACCACAGCCCTATTCCCTATATAGTACACTACTTTAGACCACAGCCCTATTTCCTATATAGTGCACTACTTTAGACCAGAGCCCTATTCCCTACATAGTGCACTACTTTAGACCAGAGCCCTATGGCACCCTATTCCCTACATAGTCCACTACTTTAGACCAGAGCCCTATGGCACCTTATTCCCTATATAGCCCACTACTTTAGACCAGAGCCCTATAGCACCTTATTCCTTATATAGCCCACTACTTTAGACCACAGCCCTATGGCACCCTATTCCCTAAATAGCCCACTACTTTAGACCACAGCCCTATGGCACCCTATTCCCTATATAGTGCACTACTTTAGACCAGATCCCTATTCCCTATATAGTGCACTACTTTAGACCACAGCCCTATTCTCTATATAGTGCACTACTTTAGACCAGATCCTTATGGCACCCTATTCCCTATATAGTGCACTACTTTAGACCAGAGCTCTATTCCCTATATAGTGCACTACTTTAGACCACAGCCCTATTCCCTACATAGTGCACTACTTTAGACCACAGCCTTATTCCCTACATAGTGCACTACTTTAGACCACAGCCTTATTCCCTACATAGTGCACTACTTTAGACCACAGCCCTATTCCCTATATAGTGCACTACTTTAGACCACAGCCCTATTCCCTATATAGTGCACTATTTTAGACCACAGCCCTATTCCCTACATAGTGCACTACTTTAGACCACAGCCCTATTCCCTATATAGTGCACTACTTTAGACCACAGCCCTATTCCCTATATAGTACACTACTTTAGACCACAGCCCTATTCCCTATATAGTGCACTACTTTAGACCAGAGCCCTATTCCCTACATAGTGCACTACTTTAGACCACAGCCCTATTCCCTACATAGTGCACTACTTTAGACCACAGCCCTATTCCCTATATAGTGCACTACTTTAGACCACAGCCCTATTCCCTATATAGTACACTACTTTAGACCACAGCCCTATTCCCTATATCGTGCACTACTTTAGACCAGAGCCCTATTCCCTACATAGTGCACTACTTTAGACCAGAGCCCTATGGCACCTTATTCCCTATATAGCCCACTACTTTAGACCAGAGCCCTATAGCACCTTATTCCCTATATAGCCCACTACTTTAGACCACAGCCCTATGGCACCCTATTCCCTAAATAGCCCACTACTTTAGACCACAGCCCTATGGCACCCTATTCCCTATATAGTGCACTACTTTAGACCAGAGCCCTATTCCCTATATAGTGCACTACTTTAGACCACAGCCCTATTCTCTATATAGTGCACTACTTTAGACCAGATCCTTATGGCACCCTATTCCCTATATAGTGCACTACTTTAGACCAGAACCCTATGGCACCCTATTGCCTATATAGTGCACTACTTTAGACCAGGGAATAATGCCATTTGGGATGCATACACACAACCAACTGTCCACCTGTTTGATATTGGGTCGTTCCGCCAATTGGGTGCCTTTTTGAGAAGTGTAAAAATAAAAAACAGGGTTGCTGATTTCATCTTACAGGGGCAGTGGAAGCTTAACCAGTCATGAATCCCCTTGAGGCAGTGGAAGCTTAATCAGTCATGAATCCCCTTGTGACAGGGGCAGTGGAAGCTAAATCAGCCATGAATCCCCTTGTGACAGAGGCAGTGGAAGCTAAATCAGTCATGAATCCCCTTGAGGCAGTGGAAGCTTAATTAGTCATGAATCCCCTTGTGACAGGGGCAGTGGAAGCTAAATCAGTCATGAATCCCCTTGAGGCAGTGGAAGCTTAATTAGTCATGAATCCCCTTGTGACAGAGGCAGTGGAAGCTAAATTAGTCATGAATCCCCTTGAGGCAGTGGAAGCTTGTGATGTGCAACAGGGAGGGGCCATTGAATGCAAAGCTTCAAACAAATAATGGTATTGTAGAAAAATCTCTAGCCTGTCTATCTGGGTAAAAGTGTTAGCGTGTTATGTTCGACCAGATCCGTTTTCCACCACAAAACACCAGAAAGATGAACAAAAAACGAATAGAATCAGCTCACCTGCTTTCAGACGATCATTTATTAGATGGTCAATGTTTCTTTTAGAAAAAAACTATTTAAAAAGGAATATTTTCACCATATTAAAACGAGGGTTCAGTTCACAGAACAGGGTCGACTATCAAACGAGGGTTCAGTTCACAGAACAGGGTCGACCATCAAACGAGGGTTCAGTTCACAGAACAGGGTCGACCATCAAACGAGGCACAGGTTTTAAAAATACATTTTTTTTTTAAATGTCAAACTAATAAGCACCATAAATAGGCTGTCTATTGTAAATAAGAATTTGTTCTTTGATTGAATTTATTTGACAATTTGTTAAAACCATACGTAAGGGCCCTCCAGCCGCTGACGCCTCCACATACAATTTCAGAAGATCATCAAGGATAACACTATAAAGCTTAACAACTTATTTCCATTGTGGTCCTTTTGAAGACGGAAGAGGAGAGAGGGAATGGGGAAGGAGGAATGGGGAAGAGGGAAGGAGGAATGGGGAAGAGGAGAGAGGGAATGGGGAAGAGGGAAGGAGGAATGGGGAAGGAGGAATGGGGAAGAGGGAAGGAGGAAGAGGGAAGGAGGAAGAGGGAAGGAGGAAGAGGGAAGGAGGAAGAGGGAAGGAGGAATAGGGAAGGGGGAAGGAGGAATAGGGAAGGAGGAATAGGGAAGGGGAAGGAGGAATAGGGAAGAGGGAAGGAGGAAGAGAAGAGAGGGAATGGAGAAGAGGAGAGAGGGAAGGAGGAAGAGGGAAGGAGGAATGGGGAAGGAGGAAGAGGAGAGAGGAAATGGGGAAGAGGGAAGGAGGAATGGGGAAGATGGAAGGGGGAAGGAGGAATGGGGAAGATGGAAGGGGGAAACGGGGAATTGTCAAGATGTGTAGGTACTGTAAGTTTAAGAATAAACCTGACTAATTTCTTCTGAGATACCTGCAGTTGATTTTGTATTATCTTGGGGCCACTATTGTACCAGGACGAGCATGCATAGTTCAAGTGGCACTGAACAAAAAGCCCCCTAACAATGTCCCCATTGCATTCTTATCCAGATATTTGGAGGTTCTAGCCAGAAACGTAATTTTATGGTTCACTTTGGAGATCACGTTTCGTGCCGTGCTCTCCCCTGTCAGATGGTTATCTGGCACACACCCAAGATACTTAACAGAGTCTTTTGCTGTGACCACTACGTCACCTACGACCACCTTAAAACCTGGGGATTTCCTCAGAAACCCGAACAAGATGGACTCTGTTTTTTTGTGTGTCGGGAATGTTGTCAAGGCCAGTTGCTATGGAACAGTCCAGTTCTTTCAGCCTCTCTCGCACAGTTGATTCAGACACCTTTTCAAATGAAAAATCATCTACTTGAATCCCCTGCTGTTGAGTGAAACTGCTAGACACGACTCTCCCCCATAGCAACCTGATTGACATGGTAACTTGCTAACTAATGAATTAGCTATAGGTGTTAAAAAAAAAAAAAAAGCTATTCAGACTGTCTGTAACCATGGTCTTGTCTGATATAACCTTTCCTCCAATGTCCAAACTAAGACTGAGAGCTTTGGTCTTTAATCTGTTACTGTTACCTAACCGCATCAGACACTTATATCATTACTCGGATCGTTCCTATGTTCAACTATTTTGTCATTGAAATCATCTTTCTTGGCCTTCTGTATCATCCTGTTGACCTCATTTCTTAACTTCTTATAGTCTATAAATATATCATCTGCCCTGGATTTCCTAAACTCCAGAAAGCGTTCATTTCTACGCTTAATTGCCTTTAAAATGTTATAATTTATCCATGGTTCAGTTCTTTGCTTAATTCTAACCTGTATTACTGGAGCCTGCTTATCTACAGCATGTAAAAAAAATAATGATTTAAAATGGCCCCAGGCAGTCTCACCTCATTGCATTTCAGTCCAATTTGCTCAAATAATTAACAAAAATATCTGCACTATAATTCTTCATAGCCCTAATTTTTATGAAGTTATAACAATTAAAAACAGGTTTTTTTTTCCTACTACAGAATATGATGGAATGATCACTGAGCCCATAGTTTAAAACCCCACTGTTTGATATCTTTAATCTGACACCAACACTAAGGTCAATGTTGGTTTGGGTAGATGGACAGACCCTGGTGGGCTCATTAATCAGCTGGTACAAAGCAAACCGATTACAAAAATTCTTAAGAGCTTTAAAGGTAGCATGGCCCTTTTTAGAGCATATCTGTATTCAAATCACCAGTAACAATAACCTCTGATTGACCAAAGTCTGTACAGTTGAAACAATTGTCTACCACAATTCATAAAATGTCTCCTGGTCTGGTCGACTATAATAGGTTTATATTTTGGTAATAAAATGTGCAACCACTCATTCTCGTCATGGTTTAAATCTATAGTTGAACCCAGTATCTGATCTTACATAAATACAAACTCCCCCATCTTTGCCTTTGCGGTCTCTTCTAATTACTACATTTTTAACTTCCATCTCAGCGTTTTTTATCAACCAATCAAACAATGTTCCAGTAAAGCAAAGCACTCCTTACAGTTACTAGAGAGCAGGTCAATTTCCTCAATCTGACGTTGAGAAGAAGGATGTGTCGTCCTTTTGTGGAAAACAGCTTTTCTAGAGTCAAGTTCTCGTTCTTACATGGGTGTCTGAGCTATGTACTTGTCGTTTAAACAGACAGCTAGGTGCTTTCAACATGTCACCTCTCACAAATACAAGTAGTGATGAAGTCAATCTCTCCTCCACTTTGAGCCAGGGGAGATTGACATGCATATTATTAATGTTTGCTCTATGTGTACATCCAAGGGACAGCCGTGCTGCCCTGTTCTGAACAATTGCAAGTCCCTCTTTGTGGCACCTGACCACGTGACTGAACAGTAGTCTGTTGGAACTGTGAAATTGTTCACTTGATGATGAGTGAATCCCTGCAGTCCAATCGCAGAAATGACGCTCCTTTCAGGAAGCGCGCTGGCATCTGAAAGAGATGTTCGTTGCTCCTTCTCTTCTGACCCTCTCTATTATAGCGAATGGATTTATCGCTGGAAAACGGGCCAGGGACACTGATGGACTCCAGACATCCCCAGATCATTAGGTTTCCACTTTTCTATTTGGCTTTTTTTTCTCCCTGACCATAATTGCCCTTTTTATTCTGAAATTGCCAAGTACAACAGACTGAATGATCTGATTTTATTAGGTTACCTCTCCTCTCGTCCTCTTCTCTCTCTCTCTGTTTCATAATGGCCTCCTCTGTTTCCTGTCTCTATGTTCTCCAGTAGCTCGGTGACCTGAGTGACATCACTTGCTTTAAAGAAGCCTGTAAGAATAAATTACATTTAGGTGTTACGTTGATGTTCACAGGCCAACAGTAGACTCCGTAGATTTGATTTGTCAAATAATAATCTGAGAAGTTGAGGTACTTTACCAGAATGTACGGTTACATTCCTGCTGTCTATCTGCATCAGTCTGTCCTCTCTTCAGTCTGTACAACGTCAACATGTAAGCTCCAATGACACAGGACTGCTCATCTCAGCCAAGACACTAGAGCAGACACAATGGTTCTCAGTAAATATATATATATATATTCAAACAAGTATTTTAACAGCAGAGTGCAGTAAACCATGTAGATTTTCCTGTGTTTTATATAGAGGTGAAAAATTCTGCGGTTTCCCAGAAATCCTGATTTGGTGGATTCTGGATGTCCTGCTTTTTCCTCCCCAATTCCAGGAATCTTCCATTCAGGATTTGGTAAATGTTAACGGGATTTCTCCACCTTACCTACGCCTGACCCGTTCTCCTGTAAAACACCAGTTACTGTGTGGTTATTATCTCCAGCTAACACTAAACTGAGCCAGTCTGAGGGGTTATTATCTCCAGCTAACACTAAACTGAGCCAGTCTGAGGGGTTATTATCTCCAGCTAACACTAAACTGAGCCAGTCTGAGGGGTTATCTCCAGCTAACACTAAACTGAGCCAGTCTGAGGGGTTATTATCTCCAGCTAACACTAAACTGAGCCAGTCTGAGGGGTTATCTCCAGCTAACACTAAACTGAGCCAGTCTGAGGGGTTATTATCTCCAGCTAACACTAAACTGAGCCAGTCTGAGGGGTTATTTCCAGCTAACACTAAACTGAGCCAGTCTGAGGGGTTATTTCCAGCTAACACTAAACTGAGCCAGTCTGAGGGGTTATTATCTCCAGCTAACACTAAACTGAGCCAGTCTGAGGGGTTATTATCTCCAGCTAACACTAAACTGAGCCAGTCTGAGGGGTTAATATCTCCAGCTAACACTAAACTGAGCCAGTCTGAGGGGTTATTATCTCCAGCTAACACTAAACTGAGCCAGTCTGAGGGGTTATTATCTCCAGCTAACACTAAACTGAGCCAGTCTGAGGGGTTATTATCTCCAGCTAACACTAAACTGAGCCAGTCTGAGGGGTTATTATCTCCAGCTAACACTAAACTGAGCCAGTCTGAGGGGTTAATATCTCCAGCTAACACTAAACTGAGCCAGTCTGAGGGGTTATTATCTCCAGCTAACACTAAACTGAGCCAGTCTGAAGGGTTATTATCTCCAGCTAACACTAAACTGAGCCAGTCTGAGGGGTTATTATCTCCAGCTAACACTAAGCTGAGCCAGTCTGAGGGGTTATTATCTCCAGCTAACACTAAACTGAGCCAGTCTGGGGGTTATTATCTCCAGCTAACACTAAACTGAGCCAGTCTGAGGGGTTATTATCTCCAGCTAACACTAAACTGAGCCAGTCTGAGGGGTTATTATCTCCAGCTAACACTAAACTGAGCCAGTCTGAGGGGTTATTATCTCCAGCTAACACTAAACTGAGCCAGTCTGAAGGGTTATTATCTCCAGCTAACACTAATCTGAGCCAGCCTGAGGGGTTATTATCTCCAGCTAACACTAAACTGAGCCAGTCTGAAGGGTTATTATCTCCAGCTAACACTAAACTGAGACAGTCTGAGGGGTTATTATCTCCAGCTAACACTAAACTGAGCCAGTCTGAGGGGTTATTATCTCCAGCTAACACTAAACTGAGCCAGTCTGAAGGGTTATTATCTCCAGCTAACACTAATCTGAGCCAGTCTGAGGGGTTATTATCTCCAGCTAACACTAAACTGAGCCAGTCTGAAGGGTTATTATCTCCAGCTAACACTAAACTGAGCCAGTCTGAGGGGTTATTATCTCCAGCTAACACTAAACTGAGCCAGTCTGAGGGGTTATTATCTCCAGCTAACACTAAACTGAGCCAGTCTGAGGGGTTATTATCTCCAGCTAACACTAAACTGAGCCAGTCTGAGGGGTTATTATCTCCAGCTAACACTAAACTGAGCCAGTCTGAGGGGTTATTATCTCCAGCTAACACTAAACTGAGCCAGTCTGAGGGGTTATCTCCAGCTAACACTAAACTGAGCCAGTCTGAGGGGTTATTATCTCCAGCTAACACTAAACTGAGCCAGTCTGAGGGGTTATCTCCTGGTAACACTAAGCTGAGCCAGTCTGAGGGGTTATTATCTCCAGCTAACACTAAACTGAGCCAGTCTTAGGGGTTATTATCTCCAGCTAACACTAAACTGAGCCAGTCTGAGGGGTTATTATCTCCAGCTAACACTAAACTGAGCCAGTCTGAAGGGTTATTATCTCCAGCTAACACTAAACTGAGCCAGTCTGAGGGGTTATTATCTCCAGCTAACACTAAACTGAGCCAGTCTTGGGGGTTATTATCTCCAGCTAACACTAAACTGAGCCAGTCTGAGGGGTTATTATCTCCAGCTAACACTAAACTGAGCCAGTCTGAAGGGTTATTATCTCCAGCTAACACTAAACTGAGCCAGTCTGAGGGGTTATTATCTCCAGCTAACACTAAACTGAGCCAGTCTGAGGGGTTATTATCTCCAGCTAACACTAAACTGAGCCAGTCTGAAGGGTTATTATCTCCAGCTAACACTAAACTGAGCCAGTCTGAGGGGTTATTATCTCCAGCTAACACTAAACTGAGCCAGTCTGAGGGGTTATTATCTCCAGCTAACACTAAACTGAGCCAGTCTGAAGGGTTATTATCTCCAGCTAACACTAAACTGAGCCAGTCTGAGGGGTTATTATCTCCAGCTAACACTAAACTGAGCCAGTCTGAGGGGTTATTATCTCCAGCTAACACTAAACTGAGCCAGTCTGAGGGGTTATTATCTCCAGCTAACACTAAACTGAGCCAGTCTGAAGGGTTATTATCTCCAGCTAACACTAAACTGAGCCAGTCTGAGGGGTTATTATCTCCAGGTAACACTAAGCTGAGCCAGTCTGAGGGGTTATTATCTCCAGCTAACACTAAACTGAGCCAGTCTGAGGGGTTATTATCTCCAGCTAACACTAAACTGAGCCAGTCTGAGTGGTTATTTACAGCTAACGCTGAGCCAGTCTGAAGGGTTATTATCTCCAGCTAACACTAAACTGAGCCAGTCTGAGGGGTTATTTCCAGCTAACACTAACCTGGGCCAGTCTGAGGGGTTATCATCTCCAGCTAACACCAAGCTGAGCCAGTCTGAGGGGTTATCATCTCCAGCTAACACCAAGCTGAGCCAGTCTGAGGGGTTATCATCTCCAGCTAACACCAAGCTGAGCCAGTCTGAGGGGTTATCATCTCCAGTCTCAGTCTGCTCTGCAACAGGGTGTGTGGGGTTATTATCTCCAGTCTCAGTCTGCTCTGCAACAGGGTGTGTGGGGTTATTATCTCCAGTCTCAGTCTGCTCTGCAACAGGGTGTTGGGTTATCATCTCCAGTCTGCTCTGCAACAGGGTGTGTGGGGTTATTATCTCCAGTCTCAGTCTGCTCTGCAACAGGGTGTGTGGGGTTATTATCTCCAGTCTCAGTCTGCTCTGCAACAGGGTGTGTGGGGTTATTATCTCCAGTCTCAGTCTGCTCTGCAACAGGGTGTGTGGGGTTATTATCTCCAGTCTCAGTCTGCTCTGCAACAGGGTGTGTGGGGTTATTATCTCCAGTCTCAGTCTGCTCTGCAACAGGGTGTGTGGGGTTATTATCTCCAGTCTCAGTCTGCTCTGCAACAGGGTGTGTTGGGTTATCATCTCCAGTCTGCTCTGCAACAGGGTGTTGGGTTATCATCTCCAGTCTGCTCTGCAACAGGGTGTTGGGTTATCATCTCCAGTCTGCTCCGCAACAGGGTGTGTTGGGTTATCATCTCCAGTCTCAGTCTGCTCTGCAACAGGGTGTGTTGGGTTATCATCTCCAGTCTCAGTCTGCTCTGCAACAGGGTGTTGGGTTATCATCTCCAGTCTCAGTCTGCTCTGCAACAGGGTGTGTGGGGTTATCATCTCCAGTCTCAGTCTGCTCTGCAACAGGGTGTGTGGGGTTATTATCTCCAGTCTCAGTTTGCTCTGCAACAGGGTGTTGGGTTATCATCTCCAGTCTGCTCTGCAACAGGGTGTGTTGGGTTATCATCTCCAGTCTGCTCTGCAACAGGGTGTGTGGGGTTATCATCTCCAGTCTGCTCTGCAACAGGGTGTTGGGTTATCATCTCCAGTCTGCTCTGCAACAGGGTGTGTGGGGTTATCATCTCCAGTCTGCTCTGCAACAGGGTGTGTGGGGTTATCATCTCCAGTCTGCTCTGCAACAGGGTGTTGGGTTATCATCTCCAGTCTGCTCTGCAACAGGGTGTGTGGGGTTATCATCTCCAGTCTGCTCTGCAACAGGGTGTGTGGGGTTATCATCTCCAGTCTGCTCTGCAACAGGGTGTGTGGGGTTATTATCTCCAGTCTCAGTCTGCTCTGCAACAGGGTGTTTTGGGTTATCATCTCCTGTCTCAGTCTGCTCTGCAACAGGGTGTGTTGGGTTCACCAAATTCCTAAATGGCACCTTATTCCCTATACGGCCCTGGGCAAAAGTAGTGCACTACATAGGGAACAGGGTGCCATAGGGCCCTGGGCAAAAATAGTGCACAATATAGGGAAAAGGGTGCCATTTGGGATTCCAGCTATGACTCCTGACTTGGAGGACAGACAAGGTAGAATTTGGGAGGAGAATTTGAGAAGAGAAATGATTAGCTAACAGTTACTGTAGAGCAGCACCACGCTGGTTGTTTTCTCCAGCACGGCCGGTGACCACATCTAGTTCTTCCCAAATGGCACCCTATTCCCTATATAGTGCACTACTTTTGAGCAGGACCTATAGGAATAGTGTGCCATTGGGCAAACAGCCATCCTGCAGAGGCATTCTAGTCCTGGCAGCCTGGACTGGGGAGAGTTAGCAGAATAAACACAGTGATTCATTTAGCATGTTCCAAATTATTTGTGTTCTCTATTGCTGTTTTTCAAACTACAACACCATTTTTACACTAGTGTTGACAGCCTTGTTATACTAGGGGACTTGTGTCTCCATAGCTAGTGTTGACAGCCTTGTTATACTAGGGGACTTGTGTCTCCATGGCTAGCGCTGACAGCCTTGTTATACTAGGGGACTTGTGTCTCCATGGCTAGCGTTGACAGCCTTGTTATACTAGGGGACTTGTGTCTCCATGGCTAGCGTTGACAGCCTTGTTATACTAGGGGACTTGTGTCTCCATGGCTAGCGTTGACAGCCTTGTTATACTAGGGGACTTGTGTCTCCATGGCTAGCGTTGACAGCCTTGTTATACTAGGGGACTTGTGTCTCCATGGCTAGCGTTGACAGCCTTGTTATACTTGGGGACTTGTGTCTCCATAGCTAGCGCTGACAGAGCAGAATCAACAACCTCTGCATATTCAAAACAGCTGCTTTGTGAGGTGTTAAAGTCCCCAGTTAGCCGTTGTTATGTAAATGCTGAAAAGTACCATATGCCTGGCTTTAGCCCCAAGTGAGAGCAGGTTCGCAGGAGCCATGGCCCTGTAAGACACAGGTGTCAACCCGCCTAGATGGAAACAGAAAAGTCTGAGCCATTTGGGTAAATCACTGGGGTAAATCCTAGATGGAAACAGAAAAGTCTGAGCCATTTGGGTAAAACACTGGGGTAAATCCTAGATGGAAACAGAAAAGTCTGAGCCATTTGGGTAAAACACTGGGGTAAATCCTAGATGGAAACAGAAAAGTCTGAGCCATTTGGGTAAAACACTGGGGTAAATCCTAGATGGAAACAGAAAAGTCTGAGCCATTTGGGTAAAACACTGGGGTAAATCCTAGATGGAAACAGAAAAGTCTGAGCCATTTGGGTAAAACACTGGGGTAAATCCTAGATGGAAACAGAAAAGTCTGAGCCATTTGGGTAAAACACTGGGGTAAATCCTAGATGGAAACAGAAAAGTCTGAGCCATTTGGGTAAAACACTGGGGTAAATCCTAGATGGAAACAGAAAAGTCTGAGCCATTTGGGTAAAACACTGGGGTAAATCCTAGATGGAAACAGAAAAGTCTGAGCCATTTGGGTAAAACACTGGGGTAAATCCTAGATGGAAACAGAAAAGTCTGAGCCATTTGGGTAAAACACTGGGGTAAATCCTAGATGGAAACAGAAAAGTCTGAGCCATTTGGGTAAAACACTGGGGTAAATCCTAGATGGAAACAGAAAAGTCTGAGCCATTTGGGTAAAACACTGGGGTAAATCCTAGATGGAAACAGAAAAGTCTGAGCCATTTGGGTAAAACACTGGGGTAAATCCTAGATGGAAACAGAAAAGTCTGAGCCATTTGGGTAAAACACTGGGGTAAATCCTAGATGGAAACAGAAAAGTCTGAGCCATTTGGGTAAAACACTGGGGTAAATCCTAGATGGAAATGCAATATTTCTGGAATTATTGAGTATTGATGCTGTCATGTCTTGGGACGGGTCATTGAGTTGTGAATGGGAAAGATGTAGGAGCAGCTCTAGAGTTCTTCAACCATTAGCCTGATATTTCTATGAATAATAAGTATAATTTGTTGTCTTACTGTGCTGTTGTCTAGTACTGTTGCTAGCTATGACCATATACATTAAGAGCTGTCTGTTTTCCCAGTGTCCTTTTCGGTGTGTAAACTGCTGACTGCTCATAACTTGCAGCTGATTGTTGACGCATCAACCAGGATTAAGCCATTAGTACAGGGAGGTGTGCTCGTCACCTCTGCTTGGCAATTAGGGTTTGCACTCCAGTCTCCCCTGTTTTCTCAGTGGCAGCTGTGTCAACGACGATCACGTAAGCGGGCAGTCACGCTGCCTAAACAAAGACGGTTTTGCAGTGTTGGCTTTATTCTCTCCCTTGAGTATCTTACCTTGTTACATATTATCTCATGTTGCTCTTTTGTAGTTTTGTCAACTATCCTGAACAAAAATATAAATGCAACAATTTACAGTTCACATAAGGAAATATGTCCATTTAAATAAATCAAGGAGGCGCTAATCTATGGATTCCACATAACTGGGAATACAGATATACATATGTTGTCATAGATACCATAGAAAAAAGGTAGGGGTGTGGATCAGAAAACCAGTCAGTATCTGGTGTGACCATCATTTACCTTCACATAGAGTTGATCAGGCTGTTGATTGTGGCCTGTGGAAATGTTGTCTCACTCCTCTTCAATGGCTGTGTGAAGTAGCTGGATATTTCAACGGGGGCTGATACATGCTGTCATACACGTCGATCCAGAGCGTCCCAAACATGTTCAATGGGTGACATGACTGGTGAGTGTGCAGGCCATGGAAGTACTGGGACATTTTCAGGTTCAATGAATTGTGTAAAGATTCTTGCGACTTGGGGCCTTGCATTATCATGCTGAAACATGAGGTAATGGCAGCGGATGAATGGCACAACAATGGGCCTGAGGATCTCAGTGCGTTCAAATCGCCATCAATAAAATGCAACTGTGTTTGTTGTCTGTAGTTTATGCCTGCCCCATACCATAACCCCACCACCACCATGGAGCACTCTGTTCACAATGTTGACATCAGCAAACCCCTCACCCACACTACACTATACACGTGGTCTGCGGTTGAGAGGCCGGTTGGACGTACTGCTAAATTCTCTAAAAAGACACACCGAGAGGGGTCACGTGGGTTTGCCGGAAAAGATTGCAGAACTTTTGCGAGCTCCTAATACCTGCATGTAAATATTGAAATTCAACGGCATTCATTTACATTTTTGTCTTAATATATTGACTTGTAGTACAGTTTTAATATAAAGATCATTTACATTTGTGAGAGCAGAATTACAAGATTGTGTTACAATACGGTTTATGCGTCAAATAAGGGTTGAGTACTTCAAACAATGTCTGTGAGTTGAGTTGAGCCTTTGTCTGTCTAGAGGCACAAGGCAGGGTTGCTCACCCTCCCCACTCTTATTTGCCTCCGGGGGCTTGAGCTGACAATTGATTCATGACTTGGTGATAAAAATGTACATCTGGTATTCCGATGATGATGATGATTGGGGGGGAGAAAAACGGAATTATCTCCTTTTTTTTGTCTTTCTAGAGGCACAAGGCAGGGTTGCTCACTCTCCCCACTCTTATTTACCATGGTTGTAGAGCCTCTTGCAACAGTGATAACAGATACAGAAATGAAGGCTATCCATGGAGGAGGAAAAGAACGCAAGCTGCTTATGTTGACAGACGGTCTTCTACTGCTGCTCTCTGATCCTCTTCAGTCTCTACCACCATTACTTACTTGTAATGAATCATACTGTAGTTTGTCAGGTCGCAAAATAATTGTAAAAAGTGGCAAGCAATGCCAATTAACGCCATGTCTTAGACTAGAACCGTTACCCCATATAATTTCAAATGGGTTCATACTGGGATGAAATATTGGAGTATTAAGTTGAGTTCAAATTTGGAGGAAGTGATGGGACACATTTGTTTTGCCACTACTAGTCAAGATTAAGACCATGGGGAAAGATCAACATCATTAAAATGGTTGTGGTCCCACAATATAATTATATGTTACCTATGAATATTCCAGACCGGTATTTTAAACAATATGACAAATGAACTAAATATTTTTTGTGGGACAGGAAAAAAAAATCCAGGATTAATACGAAGAGGATGTGCTCACCAAGGGATGTTTAAGGCTTGGCTTCACCAGATGTTACATTGTACCATTTTATCATTTGAAATGCCTAACTTGGCAAAGCATTAAAGGGGATGCTGGCTGGGATTTGATAACAATAGAATGGGAAGTTATCCTTTCATCCCTGTTGGTATTCTGTCACATAGTCTAACAGGGGAGAGGTCTGTGTATTTTCTGTCACTTAGTCTAACAGGTCTGTTGATATTATTTTTTTTGTTTGTTTTTTGAATTTTACCCCTTTTTCTCCCCAATTACGTGGTATCCAATTGTTTTTAGTAGCTACTATCTTGTCTCATCGCTACAACTCCCGTACAGGCTCGGGAGAGACGAATGTTGAAAGTCATGCGTCCTCCGATACACAACCCAACCAAGCCGCACAGCTTCTTAAGACAGCGCCATCCAACCCGGAAGCCAGCCGCACCAATGTGTCGGAGGAAACACTGTGCACCTGGCAACCTTGGTTAGCGCGCACTGCGCCCGGCCCGCCACAGGAGTCGCTGGTGCGCGATGAGACAAGGATTTCCCTACCGCCCAAACCCTCCCTAACCCGGACGACGCTAGGCCAATTGTGCATCGCCCCATGGACCTCCCTGTCGCGGCCGGTTACGACAGAGCCTGGGCGCGAACCCAGAGTCTCTGGTGGCGCAGCCCTTAAACACTGCGCCACCCGGGAGGCCGGTCTGTTGCTATTCTGTCTAACAGGGGAGAGGTCTGTTGATATTCTGTCGAACAGGGGAGAGGTCTGTTGATATTCTGTCACATAGTCTAACAGAGGAGAGGTCTGTTGATATTCTGTCTAACAGGGGAGAGGTCTGTTGATATTCTGTCGAACAGGGGAGAGGTCTGTTGATATTCTGTCACATAGTCTAACAGAGGAGAGGTATGTTAACTCCCAACTCAATTTTGCGTGGAGGTGTGGAGAACATTACACAAGAAATGTTGAATTTCACATTTAAAATCAAGGATACTCATCATTGTGGCATAATCCTAGGCTCCTGAAAGGAAATATGTCTGTGTACTGGAAACAATGGCTACCAAAATAAATTAATATTATAAGTGATCTGTACAATGAAGATGTTTTAATGTCATACTCAGATTTGGTACAAAAATATGATGTGGGAGACGAGGGACATTCCTGGAAATATTTACAATTGAGAGAATTTTGTTAACCGGCTATCAACAACATCCAGGAAAGAACCCAGTAGCTGAGTGTTTGGAACGACCCAAATATAAAGCAGCCATTTTATACTCAATATTTAGTCATCTGCAGAGACTGTAGAAACCTCAGAACAATATGGCAAACTGACTTTAAGTGTGAAATTGGAGGAACATAAGGGAAGCCTGGGGGAAACTTACTCAATATAAGATAGTACATAGGTTTTATTGGACCCCAACAGGGCTTCCTCAGATGGGGCTGACCCACAATTCTCTGTGTTGGAAATGTCAAAAAAGACACTGGGACATTTTTACACGCGATATGGGAATGCTCATTAGTGCAACTTTTCTGGAAAGATGTTTTGAAATATCGAGAGGAATGATTGGAGTTAACAATTCCAGTTTCGAACTAGAATATTTCCCTTGGGCGATAGAACAGAGTAACCTAATGAAACAAAGGAGGAATTTGCAGTGATCACCGTTGGTATGGTTACAGCAGCTAGAGTAATCCTTAGAATCTGGAAGGACCTCTCCTACTCTGAAACAGTGGATAGAATCACTGTTGGTATGGTTACAGCAGCTAGAGTAATCCTTAGAACCTGGAAGGACCTCTCCTACTCTGAAACAGTGGATATAATCACCGTTGGTATAGTTACAGCAGCTAGAGTAATCCTTAGAATCTGGAAGGGTCACTCCTACTCTGAAACAGTGGATAGAATCACCGTTGGTATGGTTACAGCAGCTAGAGTAATCCTTAGAATCTGGAAGGGTCACTCCTACTCTGAAACAGTGGATAGAATCACCGTTGGTATGGTTACAGCAGCTAGAGTAATCCTTAGAATCTGGAAGGGTCACTCCTACTCTGAAACAGTGGATAGAATCACCGTTGGTATGGTTACAGCAGCTAGAGTAATCCTTAGAATCTGGAAGGGTCACTCCTACTCTGAAACAGTGGATAGAATCACCGTTGGTATGGTTACAGCAGCTAGAGTAATCCTTAGAATCTGGAAGGGTCACTCCTACTCTGAAACAGTGGATAGAATCACCGTTGGTATGGTTACAGCAGCTAGAGTAATCCTTAGAATCTGGAAGGGTCACTCCTACTCTGAAACAGTGGATAGAATCACCGTTGGTATGGTTACAGCAGCTAGAGTAATCCTTAGAATCTGGAAGGGTCACTCCTACTCTGAAACAGTGGATAGAATCACCGTTGGTATGGTTACAGCAGCTAGAGTAATCCTTAGAATCTGGAAGGGTCACTCCTACTCTGAAACAGTGGATAGAATCACCGTTGGTATGGTTACAGCAGCTAGAGTAATCCTTAGAATCTGGAAGGGTCACTCCTACTCTGAAACAGTGGATAGAATCACCGTTGGTATGGTTACAGCAGCTAGAGTAATCCTTAGAATCTGGAAGGGTCACTCCTACTCTGAAACAGTGGATAGAATCACCGTTGGTATGGTTACAGCAGCTAGACGTCACGGATCCCTCCGGAGCTGTGTCATTACGCACACCTGGTACCCATTCCCACTGATTGTAATTGTATAAATGTGCCCTTTGATTCCCAATTGGGCTGTCGGTTATTGTTCCCATGCCCGTTGGTCGTGTGAGTACCTATGCGTTGTCTCAGCCTGTGCTGCGTGTTTTGTGAATTGTGTATTACGGGTCTCGTCCTGTGTCGTTCTACGAGGTTTACTCTCACTCTTTTCTTTGGGTACATCCCAGTGTTTTGTATACGTGTTTGTTTTGGGTGTATTAAAACCCCATTCCAAATTTGTTTTGTGCGGGAGCCCCATGCCACCCCTGACAAGATGCTGCCCATACCTAAATCTGCTAGTGAGCTTGGCACATGGCTGAGAGATAGCCAGACCCTCCCCCCTCCCTCTCTCCCACAGGAGGGGGGAGTTGGGCCGGTTTTATGACTTAACAGCAGGTCATAAATAGTTTGCAGAAACTCTCCCTCTGGGTCTATAGTAGGGGGAAGACTGAAATCACTTTGTTACAGAGAGACTTTTGCCATCAAAACCTTTTTCTCCAAGAGAATGAACTTTGGAACAATATAAATAAGATAGGAATGTTAAGAATGGTTCAGGGGGGGATGTAAAGAATAATCCTGTCACATTGTTTATTATTTTGTGATGTCATTAAGGATGGTTTAACTTGTTATGGCTGCAATCCCACTAACGGGATAAGTGTCATCAACAACCGCTGAATAGCATAGCACTACATTCAATAAATAATACTACAAATATTTATATTCATGAAATTACAAGTGCAATATAGGAAAACACAGTTTAGCCTTTTGTTAATCCACCTGTCAGGTCAGATTTTGAAATTATGCTTTACAGCGAAAGCAATCCAAGCGTTTGTGTTTATCGATCGCACGACAAAACATTAAGTACACTTAGCATCAGGTAGCTTGGTTACGAAAATCAGAAAAGCAATCAAATTAATCGTTTACCTTTGATGATCTTCAGATGTTTTCACTCATGAGACTCCCAGTTACACAACAAATGTTCCTTTTGTTCCATAAAGATTATTTTTATATCCAAAATACCTCTGTTTGTTTGGCGCGTTGTTCAGAAATCCACAGGCAAGAGCGATCACGACGACGCAGACGAAAATTCCAAAAAGTTTCCATAATGTCCACAGAAACATGTCAAACGTTTTTTATAATCAATCCTCAGGTTGTTTGTAAAATATATCATCGATAATATATCAACCGCAAATGTCTTTCACAGTAGGAGAGGGAAAAGCACTACCTATCCAAACTCATGTGACCACTTGACGCGATGTTAACGTTCTGGCTCATTTTTCAAAATAAAAGCCTGAAACTATGTCTGAAGACTGTTGACACCTTGAGGAAGCGATGGGAAAAGGAATCTGGTTCATATCTCTTTAAATCCAGCAAAGGGAGGCTATGGAACATGGAGTTTTCAAAATAGAAGCCACTTCCTGTTTTGATTTTCCTCAGGGTTTCGCCTGCAATATCAGTTCTGTTATACTCACAGACAATATTTTGACAGTTTTGGAAACTTTAGAGTGTTTTCTATCCAATACTAATAATAATATGCATATATTAGCAACTGAGACTAAGGAGCTGGCCGTTTACAATGGGCACCTTTTCATCCAAGCTACTTAATACTGCCCCTGCAGCCATAAAGTGTTAACAAAGTAACTGTAACTTAGAATGTGTTTCCTTCCTATCTGTCAAGTTTAGATCAAAATGTTGTGTAAATTATTAATTATGAGAGTATTTTTGAAAATATATAAATGTGATTTTAGTTTTCTAATGACATAATTGTTTTTCATATAAGCTATACACTGTCAGTAGCCAAGCCCAAGTGAGCTCAGACTTCGTGTCAGCATGACGAAATGCTCTCAACCTCAACACTAGAAGAGAAGATAACCTCACCTAGGAGACCAGAAACATTCAGTCTGCATCTGTGCATGTATAGAACTTTGACTAAAGACACGAGGTGGGAAGGAGAATCCCCATAGACAACCATTGGTACATCAGAAGTATCTATTTTAACAACCACTCCACTACCAGAGAAGCTCTACAAAGGACATTGTGACCTCTGGTGGACAACCAGAGCCTTACATCGAGCCACGACCCATAGATGGATCGATTGGCTTCAACAGAGAGACGTCGATCAGGTACAGCTACGCGTAAATATATATTGCATTTCTAAATCGAATGAGTGGTGGTTATAGTGTTATGCATTAATATTTCCATGAGCGTAGTTTCCAAATGTATCCAAGTGTTGTCTCTCTTTGTCTCTCCATCTCTTTACCTACCCCTCCCTCTCATATGTGTAACAAGCCGTCATATCTTGTCAGTCCACTAGGGACTTTTTACTCATGTAAACGTGCATGTGCATTCTGTGTTATTATTTAGTTACTTAATAAATAAATGATTAAATCAATTTGTGTCGTACTGAATATTCAGAAGGGATCTAAGGATTATGTGACGTTCAGAATGAGACTGAGGTAATAATTAATAATTGACTGTTATTGATGTAAGAGAAATCTATAGTTTAAGTTGTGAGATAGTAACTTGTTAAACAACTTTTCCCGTGGTGCCCCAAATTCCTAATGAGTTAATTGTTACATGATTAATTTAATCGGGGTGACAATTAAACCTAGTTAGTGGATTAGATAAATAACAGCCATCACATCACTGATAGTCACAATACAATACATGGTTATGGAGCATACAGATCATTCCTTTGATGATGCAGTAGGACCTATACATGGTTATAGAATATATAGGAAAGATAGAAATTCAAAATGGAGGTGTTACTATAAATGTCCAGAGTCATAGTCCTGTTAGGCTGAGAGAGGACCTCATGTCAGATGATATGGAAGTAAAATGGCTACAGGTTAATCTGCCTCACCTAAAGCCTATTCTCGTAGGAAGTTGCTATTGGCCCAGTGCTAAAAGTCAGTATTTGGACTATGTGTGTGAAATGCTTGATTATGTATGCAATATCAACAGAGAGGTATATTTTCTGGGTGAGCTAAATATTGCCTGGTTGTCATCAAGCTGCCCACTCAAAAAGAAGCTTCAGGCAGTAACCAATCTGGTGCAAGTTATCAGTCAACCTACCGGGATATTTACAAACAGAACAGGAACTAAAGCATCCATGGTGTATAGATCACATCTTTACTAATGTTGCAGAAATCTGCTCTTAAGCAGTATCCACCCTAACTGGATGTAGTGATCACAATATAATACCCAAAAACAACGGCTGGACCTAAAAGTTGTGTATAAACAATCATACAAGAGACTTTGCAAATGATTCTTATGTTGAAAATGGGGGACAAAATGTGTTGGTCTGTGGTGTGTAATAAGGAACATCCGGACACTGCACTCTAGTTACTGATAGGCATGAACATCCGGACACCGCACTCTAGTTACTGATAGGCATGAACATCCGGACACCGCACTCTAGTTACTGATAGGCATGAACATCCGGACACCGCACTCTAGTTACTGATAGGCATGAACATCCGGACACCGCACTCTAGTTACTGATAGGCATGAACATCCGGACACTGCACTCTAGTTACTGATAGGCATGAACATCCGGACACTGCACTCTAGTTACTGATAGGCATGAACATCCGGACACCGCACTCTAGTTACTGATAGGCATGAACATCCGGACACCGCACTCTAGTTACTGATAGGCATGAACATCCGGACACTGCACTCTAGTTACTGATAGGCATGAACATCCGGACACCGCACTCTAGTTACTGATAGGCATGAACATCCGGACACCGCACTCTAGTTACTGATAGGCATGAACATCCGGACACCGCACTCTAGTTACTGATAGGCATGAACATCCGGACACCGCACTCTAGTTACTGATAGGCATGAACATCCGGACACCGCACTCTAGTTACTGATAGGCATGAACATCCGGACACCGCACTCTAGTTACTGATAGGCATGAACATCCGGACACCGCACTCTAGTTACTGATAGGCATGAACATCCGGACACCGCACTCTAGTTACTGATAGGCATGAACATCCGGACACCGCACTCTAGTTACTGATAGGCATGAACATCCGGACACTGCACTCTAGTTACTGATAGGCATGAACATCCGGACACCGCACTCTAGTTACTGATAGGCATGAACATCCGGACACCGCACTCTAGTTACTGATAGGCATGAACAGCCGGACACTGCACTCTAGTTACTGATAGGCATGAACATCCGGACACTGCACTCTAGTTACTGATAGGCATGAACATCCGGACACCGCACTCTAGTTACTGATAGGCATGAACAGCCGGACACCGCACTCTAGTTACTGATAGGCGTGAACAGCCGGACACCGCACTCTAGTTACTGATAGGCATGAACATCCGGACACTGCACTCTAGTTACTGATAGGCATGAACATCCGGACACTGCACTCTAGTTACTGATAGGCGTGCCCCCATCGAGAAACTGACTGTTAGAGCTGCCAAGTACCAATGGTTAGACGATGAAATTACAAAACTGTATGGCTGAGAGGGACGAGGCAAAGGGAAGAGCAAATAAGTCTGGCAACACAGCAGACTGGCAAACATACAGAACATTGAGAATTCACATAAACTAAACTAAAAGAAGAGGAAACTATGGAGGAAAGATAAATGATAGTACTTTAAATGAAATTCTAGGCAAACTGTATGTATATGTGTGGGAGCTGTGTTGTTAGACTTCATCAGCTTTTGATGTCATTGATTATAACTTATCGCTGAAAAAAAATATCGGTGTTATGGATTTGCATCCTTTGCCTTACTATGGATCGAGAGTTACCTGTTTAATACAACACAGAAGGGTTTTCCTTCATGGAAGCTTCTCTCATGTAAATTCAGTTGTGTGGCGTACCAGAATTCCGGTCACAACTTGCAGGCTTGTTTTCGAGTTGCTGTGCGTTTTGTTGCCAACCTGTTTTGCTACCTGACAACTTTACGGTTTTCACTTTTTAATTACCGTTCATATATTTATTTATTTTTTCCTCAACTTTTTCAACTTTTTCACTCCGGACGCTTTATCTGGACACGATTCGTCAGGACCTCCAACAGCCGAAGCTAAGTAGTAACATTAACATGATGCCTTCTAATTGCAGCCGCTGTACTCGCCTTACGGCGAGGATAGCTGTGCTGCAAGCCCAGCTTCAGACGCATCGTTAGGCAAGGGTAATTTCAGTGTAGGAAAGGATGAAACAGCGTCTGTGCCACCAGTAAGTACAGATAGTAGTATAAATCCCCTGACACAGTCCCCGCAGCCGGACAACTTTCTCACGGTTTCTGGAAGGAAATGCTGTAGGAACGCTCAACCGGTGTCGCTCATTCAGCCGACAGAAACTTTCAACCGGTTTTCCCCATTAAGCAGCGGGTCGGAGTCAGAGGCCGATTCTTCTCTGGTCTCTACTCCTCCCGTTACGGGGTCTGAGACGCCGAAGCTTCCCACCATTAGCTCTGACAAATTGAAAACTCTAGTCATTGGCGACTCCATTACCCGCAGCATTAGACTTAAAGCGAATCATCCAGCGATCATACACTGTTTACCCGGGGCAGGGCTACCGACGTTAAGGCTAATCTGAAGATGGTGCTGGCTAAAGCTAAAACTGGCGAGTGTAGAGAGTATAGAGATATTGTTATCCACGTCGGCACCAACGATGTTAGGATGAAACAGTCAGAGATCACCAAGCGCAACATAGCTTCTGCGTGCATATCAGCTAGAAAGATGTGTCGGCATCGAGTAATTGTCTCTGGCCCCCTCCCAGTTAGGGGGAGTGATGAGCTCTACAGCAGAGTCTCACAACTCAATCGCTGGTTGAAAACTGTTTTCTGCCCCTCCCAAAAGATAGAATTTGTAGATAATTGGCCCTCTTTCTGGGACTCACCCACAAACAGGACCAAGCCTGACCTGCTGAGGAGTGACGGACTCCATCCTAGCTGGAGGGGTGCTCTCATCTTATCTACCAACATAGACAGGGCTCTAACTCCTCTAGCTCCACAATGAAATAGGGTGCAGGCCAGGCAGCAGGCTGTTAGCCAGCCTGCCAGCATAGTGGAGTCTGCCACTAGCACAGTCAGTGTAGTCAGCTCAGCTATCACCATTGAGACCGTGTCTGTGCCTCGACCTAGGTTGGGCAAAACTAAACATGGCGGTGTTCGCCTTAGCAATCTCACTAGGATAAAGACCACCTCCATTCCTGTCATTACTGAAAGAGATCATGATACCTCACATCTCAAAATAGGGCTACTTAATGTTAGATCCCTTACTTCAAAGGCAATTATAGTCAATGAACTAATCACTGATCATAATCTTGATGTGATTGGCCTGACTGAAACATGGCTTAAGCCTGATGAATTTACTGTTTTAAATGAGGCCTCACCTCCTGGCTACACTAGTGACCATATCCCCGTGCATCCCGCAAAGGCGGAGGGGTTGCTAACATTTACGATAGCAAATTTCAATTTACAAAAAAAAAATGACGTTTTCGTCTTTTGAGCTTCTAGTCATGAAATCTATGCAGCCTACTCAATCACTTTTTATAGCTACTGTTTACAGGCCTCCTGGGCCATATACAGCGTTTCTCACTGAGTTCCCTGAATTCCTATCGGACCTTGTAGTCATAGCAGATAATATTCTAATCTTTGGTGACTTTAATATTCACATGGAAAAGTCCACAGACCCACTCCAAAAGGCTTTCGGAGCCATCATCGACTCAGTGGGTTTTGTCCAACATGTCTCTGGACCCACTCACTGTCACAGTCATACGCTG
Source organism: Oncorhynchus tshawytscha (assembly GCF_018296145.1). NCBI lineage: Eukaryota > Metazoa > Chordata > Actinopteri > Salmoniformes > Salmonidae > Oncorhynchus > Oncorhynchus tshawytscha. Next base: position 54,293,242 of record NC_056439.1, on the reverse strand, counting down.
GACCTAGTTTTGTCCCATGGAATAAATGTGGTGGATCTTAATGTTTTTCCTCATAATCCTGGACTATCGGACCACCATTTTATTACGTTTGCAATTGCAACAAATAATCTGCTCAGACCCCAACCAAGGAACATCAAAAGTCGTGCTATAAATTCACAGACAACACAAAGATTCCTTGATGCCCTTCCAGACTCCCTCTGCCTACCCAAGGACGCCAGAGGACAAAAATCAGTTAACCACCTAACTGAGGATCTCAATTTAACCTTGCGCAATACCCTAGATGCAGTTGCACCCCTAAAAACTAAAAAAATTCTCATAAGAAACTAGCTCCCTGGTACACAGAAAATACCCGAGCTCTGAAGCAAGCTTCCAGAAAATTGGAACGGAAATGGCGCCACACCAAACTGGAAGTCTTCCAACTAGCTTGGAAAGACAGTACCGTGCAGTACCGAAGAGCCCTTACTGCTGCTCGATCATCCTATTTTTCTAACTTAATTGAGGAAAATAAGAACAATCCGAAATTCCTTTTTGATACTGTCGCAAAGCTAACTAAAAAGCAGCATTCCCCAAGAGAGGATGACTTTCACTTTAGCAGTGATAAATTCATGAACTTCTTTGAGGAAAAGATTATGATTATTAGAAAGCAAATTACGGACTCTTCTTTAAACCTGCGTATTCCTCCAAACCTCAGTTGTCCTGAGTCTGCACAACTCTGCCAGGACCTAGGATCAAGAGAGACGCTCAAGTGTTTTAGTACTATATCTCTTGACACAATGATGAAAATAATCATGGCCTCTAAACCTTCAAGCTGCATACTGGACCCTATTCCAACTAAACTACTGAAAGAGCTGCTTCCTGTGCTTGGCCCTCCTATGTTGAACATAATAAACGGCTCTCTATCCACTGGATGTGTACCAAACTCACTAAAAGTGGCAGTAATAAAGCCTCTCTTGAAAAAGCCAAACCTTGACCCAGAAAATATAAAAACTATCGGCCTATATCGAATCTTCCATTCCTCTCAAAGATTTTAGAGAAGGCTGTTGCTCAGCAACTCACTGCCTTCCTGAAGACAAACAATGTATACGAAATGCTTCAGTCTGGTTTTAGACCCCATCATAGCACTGAGACGGCACTTGTGAAGGTGGTAAATGACATTTTAATGGCATCGGACCGAGGCTCTGCATCTGTCCTCGTGCTCCTAGACCTTAGTGCCGCTTTTGATACCATCGATCACCACATTCTTTTGGAGAGATTGGAAACCCAAATTGGTCTACACGGACAAGTTCTGGCCTGGTTTAGATCTTATCTGTCGGAAAGATATCAGTTTGTCTCTGTGAATGGTTTGTCCTCTGACAAATCAACTGTAAATTTCGGTGTTCCTCAAGGTTCCGTTTTAGGACCACTATTGTTCTCACTATATATTTTACCTCTTGGGGATGTTATTCGAAAACATAATGTAAACTTTCACTGCTATGCGGATGACACACAGCTGTACATTTCAATGAAACATGGTGAAGCCCCAAAATTGCCCTCGCTAGAAGCATGTGTTTCAGACATAAGGAAGTGGATGGCTGCAAACTTTCTACTATTAAACTCGGACAAAACAGAGATGCTTGTTCTAGGTCCCAAGAAACAAAGAGATATTCTGTTGAATCTGACAATTAATCTTAATGGTTGTACAGTCGTCTCAAATAAAACTGTGAAGGACCTCGGCGTTACTCTGGACCCTGATCTCTCTTTTGAAGAACATATCAAGACCATTTCAAGGACATCTTTTTTCCATCTACGTAACATTGCAAAAATCAGAAACTTTCTGTCCAAAAATGATGCAGAAAAATTAATCCATGCTTTTGTCACTTCTAGGTTAGACTACTGCAATGCTCTATTTTCCGGCTACCCGGATAAAGCACTAAATAAACTTCAGTTAGTGCTAAATACGGCTGCTAGAATCCTGACTAGAACCAAAAAATTTGATCATATTACTCCAGTGCTAGCCTCTCTACACTGGCTTCCTGTCAAAGCAAGGGCTGATTTCAAGGTTTTACTGCTAACCTACAAAGCATTACATGGGCTTGCTCCTACCTATCTCTCTGATTTGGTCCTGCCGTACATACCTACACGTACGCTACGGTCACAAGACGCAGGCCTCCTAATTGTCCCTAGAATTTCTAAGCAAACAGCTGGAGGCAGGGCTTTCTCCTATAGAGCTCCATTTTTATGGAACGGTCTGCCTACCCATGTCAGAGACGCAAACTCGGTCTCAACCTTTAAGTCTTTACTGAAGACTCATCTCTTCAGTGGGTCATATGATTGAGTGTAGTCTGGCCCAGGAGTGGGAAGGTGAACGGAAAGGCTCTGGAGCAACGAACCGCCCTTGCTGTCTCTGCCTGGCCGGTTCCCCTCTTTCCACTGGGATTCTCTGCCTCTAACCCTATTACAGGGGCTGGGTCACTGGCTTGCTGGGGCTCTCTCATGCCGTCCCTGGAGGGGGTGCGTCACCTGAGTGGGTTGATTCACTGTTGTGGTCATCCTGTCTGGGTTGGCGCCCCCCCCTTGGGTTGTGCCGTGGCGGAGATCTTTGTGGGCTATACTCAGCCTTGTCTCAGGATGGTAAGTTGGTGGTTGAAGATATCCATCTAGTGGTGTGGGGGCTGTGCTTTGGCAAAGTGGGTGGGGTTATATCCTTCCTGTTTGGCCCTGTCCGGGGTGACCTCGGATGGGGCCACAGTGTCTCCTGACCCCTCCTGTCTCAGCCTCCAGTATTTATGCTGCAGTAGTTTATGTGTCGGGGGCTGGGGTCAGTTTGTTATATCTGGAGTACTTCTCCTGTCCTATTCGGTGTCCTGTGTGAATCTAAGTGTGCGTTCTCTAATTCTCTCCTTCTCTCTTTCTTTCTCTCTCTCGGAGGACCTGAGCCCTAGGACCTGAGCTCCAGGACTACCTGACATGATGACTCCTTGCTGTCCCCAGTCCACCTGGCCATGCTGCTGTTCCAGTTTCAACTGACCTGAGCCCTAGGACCATGCCCCAGGACTACCTGACATGATGACTCCTTGCTGTCCCCAGTCCACCTGGCCATGCTGCTGCTCCAGTTTCAACTTCCACCTGACTGTGCTGCTGCTCCAGTTCAACTGTTCTGCCTTATTATTATTCGACCATGCTGGTCATTTATGAACATTTGAACATCTTGGCCATGTTCTGTTATAATCTCCACCCGGCACAGCCAGAAGAGGACTGGCCACCCCACATAGCCTGGTTCCTCTCTAGGTTTCTTCCTAGGTTTTGGCCTTTCTAGGGAGTTTTTCCTAGCCACCGTGCTTCTACACCTGCATTGCTTGCTGTTTGGGGTTTTAGGCTGGGTTTCTGTACAGCACTTTGAGATATCAGCTGATGTACGAAGGGCTATATAAATAAATTTGATTTGATTTGATTTGATTTCTGGTAACCCAGGTAACATGACCACTTGGAACTCTCTGGTAACCCAGGTAACTCAAGCTAGCAATACAACCAGATTAAAGAACAACTTACTGCACAAAGGGGATTGTGAAGAGTCACAACCATTTTATATATTTGGTATTGTAATTTGCACTGTGTTATGTATTAGACCTAGATATTGTGTGTATGTACTGATATTTAGGCTATATGTGATGTTTTAAATGAATGTATTTCAGACCTTGACCAATAATGCTAATGGGGATCCTAATGAATACCAAATGTCTCTGACTTCGCTCCCCTCCTCAAGAAGCCAACATTCCCAACGTCTAAAACTACAAACCGTTCTCCCTCCTTTCTTTCCTTTCCAAAACATGTGAGCGTGCTGTCTCTGATTAACTTTCTCTTTATCTTTCTCTTTATCTCTCTTCTGGACCCGAACCAGTCAGGCTTCAAGATGGATCAGTCAACCACTCTTCTCTCTTCTTCTCTGTGTCACACAGGAAGTGGTGCAGGTTCTAATCAAGGCACTAATCTCCTGTCTGGACTACTGCAACTCGCTGTTGGCTGGGCTCCCCGCTAGTGCCATCAAACCCCTGCAGCCAGCATAGTGTTCAACCGTCCCAAGGTCTCCCATGGCACCCACTCCTCTGCACACTCCACTGGCTTCCAGTCGAAGCTCCAATCCACTACAATATCATGGTACTTAAATATATTAAATAAATAATCCCAAACTTCAAGTTCAATCTTATTTATATTTTCCAAGATGGCATAGCAGTTCAGACGTCTTTTGTCCTCGTCTTGTCGTGTCCCATATATATATTATTATTTACAACTTTCTTCACATACCTTTTTATATATCTTTTTTAAATTTTCCATAAACTCATCTTCAAAACACTCTCCTGCAACCCGCCTCATCCAATTTATATTTATAAAAAAAGTATTATTTACCTCAAATCTGTAATCCTCCAAGAAGCTAGCCAGAAACTAGCCAGAAGCTAGCCAGGAGCTAGCCAGAAGCTAGCCAGAAGCTAATCCAGAAGCTAATCAGAAGCTAGTTAGCTTCTTTACTGGCTAATCGTTAGTATTCAGCTAACCACGGTTTGTGGTCATCAGCTATCCTTTAGCTCGAAAATCTATCGCCAGTTTTGTACTGCGCAGCGCGGCTCGGAACGGAACATACCAGACCAATTTTTCTCTCCATGTCCCTGGATTTCAACCGCTAACTCTGGACATTCATACCTGGATCTCACAGCTAGCTAGCTGCTATCCGTGTGACTATCGGCTTTCGTCGATTCCGGAGCAAACATCAATTATTCCGGAGCTAGCCAGCTGAAGAGTTCCATCAATCACTCCTGGGCTACAATCACCTATCCGGACCCGTTTTACTGCCTACGCGGAGCCCCACCGGGCCTTCACAACTGGACTGCCGATGTTATCTACCCGAAGGAGTTATCCGGCTGGCTCCTCCGTCGCGACGTTACCTGAACGCCCATCTGCGGCCCGCTAACCGTTAGCTGTCTTATCGGCTGCTATCTGAATAGACAATCGGACAATTTTTTTTGTGTTTGTTTTTTCATTCTTGGGCCTCTATAACTATATCTATTGTTTTTTGTTGTTGTTGTGTGATTTGGATTAATCCCCTCTACCACACGGAACCCCACTAATCTACTGACGGAACGCAAGAGGTGGCTAATAACAGACCTCCATCCTATGCTAGCTTGCTACCGATGGCCTGGCTAGCTGTCTAAATCGCTGTGACCCCCAACCAACCTCTCTACTCACTGTATAGTCATAGTGTTTATTGGCTTATTTCACTGTAGAGCCTCTAGTCCTGCTCACTATACCTTATCCAACCCATTAGTTCCACCACCCACACATGCAATGACATCTCCTGGTTTCAATGATGTTTCTAGAGACAATATCTCTCTCTTCATCACTCAATACCTAGGTTTACCTCCACTGTATTCACATTCTACCATACCTTTGTCTGTACATTATACCTTGATGCTATTTTATCGCCCCCAGAAACCTCCTTTTACTCTCTGTTCCAGACCTTCTAGACGACCAATTCTTATTGCTTTTAGCCGTACCCTTATTTTACTCCTCCTCTGTTCCTCTGGCGATGTAGAGGTGAATCCAGGCCCTGCAGTGCCTAGCTCCACTCCTATTCCCCAGGTGCTCTCTTTTGACAACTTCTGTAACCGTAATAGCCTTGGTTTCATGCATGTTAACATTAGAAGCCTCCTCCCTAAGTTTGTTCTATTCACTGCTTTAGCACACTCTGCCAACCCGGATGTTCTAGCTGTGTCTGAATCCTGGCTTAGGAAGACCACCAAAAATTCTGAAATTTTAATCCCAAACTACAACATTTTCAGACAAGATAGAACTGCCAAAGGGGGCAGTGTTGCAATCTACTGTAAAGATAGCCTGCAGAGTTCTGTCCTACTATCCAGGTCTGTACCCCAAAAATGTGAACTTCTACTTTTAAAAATCCACCTCTCTAAAAACAAGTCTCTCACCGTTGCCGCCTGCTATAGACCACCCTCTGCCCCCAGCTGTGCTCTGGACACCATATGTGAACTGATTGCCCCCCATCTATCTTCAGAGCTCGTGCTGCTAGGCGACCTAAACTGGAACATGCTTAACACCCCAGCCATCCTACAATCTAAACTTGATGCCCTCAATCTCACACAAATTATCAATGAACCTACCAGGTTCCTCCACCAAAGCCTTAAAAAGCCTTAAACATGGGCACCCTCATAGATATCATTCTAACCAACTTGTCCTCTAAATACACCTCTGCTGTCTTCAACTATGATCTCAGCGATCACTGCCTCATTGCCTGCATCCGTAATGGGTCAGCGGTCAAACAACCTCCACTCATCACTGTCAAACGCTCACTGAAACACTTCAGCGAGCAGGCCTTTCTAATCAACCTGGCCAGGGTATCCTGGAAGGATATTGATCTCATTCTGTCAGTAGAGGATGCCTGGATATTTTTTTTTAATGCCTTCCTAACCATCTTAAATAAACATGCCCCATTCAAGAAATTTAGAACCAGGAACAGATATAGCCCTTGGTTCTCCCCAGACTTGACTGCCCTTAACCAACACAAAAACATCCTATGGCGTTCTGCATTAGCATCGAACAGCCCCAGGGGTATGCAGCTGTTCAGGGAAGCTAGAAACCATTATACACAGGCAGTTAAAAAAGCCAAGGCTAGCTTTTTCAAGCAGAAATTTGCTTCCTGCAACACTAACTCAAAAAATTCTGGGACACTGTAAAGTCCATGGAGAATAAGAACACCTCCTCCCAGCTGCCCACTGCAATGAAGATAGGAAATACTGTCACCACTGATAAATCCACCATAATTGAGAATTTCAATAAGCATTTTTCTACGGCTGGCCATGCTTTCCACCTGGCTACTCCTACCCTGGTCAACAGCACTGCACCCCCCACAGCAACTCGCCCAAGCCTTCCCCATTTCTCCTTCTCCCAAATCCATTCAGCTGATGTTCTGAAAGAGCTGCAAAATCTGGACCCCTACAAATCAGCCGGGCTAGACAATCTGGACCCTTTCTTTCTAAAATTATCTGCCAAAATTGTTGCCACCCCTATTACTAGCCTGTTCAACTTCTCTTTCATGTCGTCTGAGATTCCCAAAGATTGGAAAGCAGCTGCGGTCATCCCCCTCTTCAAAGGGGGGGACACTCTTGACCCAAACTGCTACAGACCTATATCTATCCTACCATGCCTTTCTAAGGTCTTCGAAAGCCTAGTCAACAAACAGATTACCGACCATTTCGAATCTCACCATACCTTCTCTGCTATGCAATCTGGTTTCAGAGCTGGTCATGGGTGCACCTCAGCCACGCTCAAGGTCCTAAACGATATCTTAACCGCCATCGATAAGAAACATTACTGTGCAGCCGTATTTATTGATCTGGCCAAGGCTTTCGACTCTGTCAATCACCACATCCTCATCGGCAGACTCGACAGCCTTGGTTTCTCAAATGATTGCCTCGCCTGGTTCACCAACTACTTCTCTGATAGAGTTCAGTGTGTCAAATCGGAGGGTTTGCTGTCCAGCAGTCTCTATGGGGGTGCCACAGGGTTCAATTCTTGGACCGACTCTTTTCTCTGTATACATCAATGAGGTCGCTCTTGCTGCTGGTGAGTCTCTGATCCACCTCTACGCAGACGACACCATTCTGTATACTTCTGCCCCCTCTTTGGACACTGTGTTAACAACCCTCCAGGCAAGCTTCAATGCCATACAACTCTCCTTCCGTGGCCTCCAATTGCTCTTAACTACAAGTAAAACTAAATGCATGCTCTTCAACCGATCGCTACCTGCACCTGCCCGCCTGTCCAACATCACTACTCTGGACGGCTCTGACTTAGAATACGTGGACAACTACAAATACTTAGGTGTCTGGTTAGACTGTAAACTCTCCTTCCAGACCCATATCAAACATCTCCAATTCAAAGTTAAATCTAGAATTGGCTTCCTATTTCGCAACAAAGCATCCTTCACTCATGCTGCCAAACATACTCTTGTAAAACTGACCATTCTACCAATCCTCGACTTCGGCGATGTCATTTACAAAATAGCCTCCAATACCCTACTCAACAAATTGGATGCATATTGTATTTACTTTGCCACCATGGCCTTTTTTTCCTTTACCTCCCTTATCTCACCTCATTTGCTCACATCGTATATAGACTTGTTTAAACTGTATTATTGACTGTATGTTTGTTTTACTCCATGTGTAACTCTGTGTCGTTGTATGTGTCGAACTGCTTTGCTTTATCTTGGCCAGGTCGCAATTGTAAATGAGAACTTGTTCTCAACTTGCCTACCTGGTTAAATAAAGGTGAAATAAATAAAAAATCTTGGTTTCATCAGACCAGAGAATCTTGTTTCTCATGGTCTGAAAGTCCTTTAGGTACCTTTTGGCAAACTCCAAGCAGGCTGTTATGTGCTTTTTACTGAGGAGTGGCTTCCATCTGACCACTCTACCGTAAAGGCCTGATTGGTGGAGTGCTGCAGAGATGGTTGTCCTTCTGGAAGGTTCTCCCATCTCCACAGAGGAGCAGAGGAGCTCTCTCAGAGTGAAAACCAAAAATAATAAACAAAAAACAACAACAAAAAATTTGCCAAAAATTAACCCTGAATAAATGTCTGTAAATATGTTAAACGCCACGGGAGTCCTCTTACATTTGGGAACTTCACAGTCCTATTGATTAAACAACCATGAACAGGTAGGCTACGTCTCCCTCCCCAAGATCAACGACTAATGCTAGCCAGAGCAAGATGAGCTAAAAATCTAATGAGGCAAGAGTAGAGAAACCCTCTCAAACTTTTTCAGCTTGTAGTTGGACGTCCAAATGGCAATCCCAACCCACGTTTTGACAACTGAATGGGAACTTCCTGCCTGCCCGCCGCTTTTAATGGATGGGTTGAATGGGAACTTCCTGCCTGCCCACCGCTTTTAATGGATGGGTTGAATTGGAACTTCCTGCCTGCCCGCCCCTTTTAATGGATGGGTTGAATGGGAACTTCCTGCCTGCCCGCCCCTTTTAATGGATGGGTTGAATGGGAACTTCCGGCCTGCCCGCCCCTTTTAATGGATGGGTTGAATTGGAACTTCCTGCCTGCCCGCCCCTTTTAATGGATGGGTTGAATTGGAACTTCCTGCCTGCCTGCCCCTTTTAATGGATGGGTTGAATGGGAACTTCCTGCCTGCCCGCCCCTTTTAATGGATGGGTTGAATTGGAACTTCCTGCCTGCCCGCCCCTTTTAATGGATGCCAAATACATTTGATTGTTATCCACAGCACAGATATTTCTTAGATGTCAATCTGTCAAGTTCAGTTAGCCATGTAAATGACTTGTGATCATTGCTCCTGCTAGTTTGATTGTACTGACATTCCCAGTCTTAGTTAAAGTCGTCCGTTTTTGTCAAATGTCGAGTCTTTGACACTGAAACGGGGCATACCGATTGGTTAGAGGCGGCAAACAATGTACCAGGCCAGCTGTGATTTACAACCTGATCGTAATATGTTTTGGACCACCGAGAAATGTATTGGTGAATTATATTAATCATGCATTGAACAGCATCCATCTATTCTGACAGCAATGCCTTACTGTACGTCACGGAATAGAACCTATTTTAAAACCTCTTATAAAGTCGGTTTCCTGGGGATAAACTGGGAACTTGATATTACGATTGTCTGTTTGTTTCATATCTGCAAAGTCCTTCAAATGCTGTCAGTTCCATTTTCAATCCAGACTACTGTGCTGTGTTTAAATCTAAACTGCCTGTTGTTCTGTGTTCAAAGGTTTTTCCCTAGGACTTATTATACACACACACACACACACACACACACACACACACACACACACACAGGCTCAGCCCTAAGCCATAGCAAAGGCACCTTCAGAGAGAGCGATAGAACACATTTCTTGGAACTGATGAGATTTTGGTTAAAATTGCATCCCATAATTTATTATCTCCACACTCCTCCTACTGTATGACTGTGGCTGCGTCCCAGATTGCACATTATTTCCTACTTAGTGCACTATTGTTGACCAGGGCCCATAGGGTTCTGGTTAAAATAGAACTTGATATTTGGTATTTATTTGTGAATAGGATACCATTTGGGATGTCTAGGGGAGAGCCAGGACCAAAGCAACACGGGGAGAAAGTAACATGTTCTCAGATAAGACAGAAGCTGGAATGACATAGTGAAGTCAGCATGTTCCTAATGTAACAGTATAACTTTAGACCGTCCCCTCGCCCATACCCGGGCGCGAACCATGGACCCTCTGCACACATCAACAACAGTCAAAGTATCGTGTTAGCCTGGGAGAAGTATCATGCTAACTAGTCTTGGGTGTTAGACTGGGGGAAGTATCGGTTTAGCCTAGGAGAAGTACCATGCTAGCTAGTCTTGGGTGTTAGCCTGGGAGAAGTATCGTGTTAGCCTGGGAGAAGTATCATGCTAGCTAGTCTTGGGTGTTAGACTGGGAGAAGTATCGGTTTAGCCTAGGAGAAGTACCATGCTAGCTAGTCTTGGGTGTTAGCTTGGGAGAAGTATTGTGTTAGCCTGGGAGAAGTATCGTGTTTGCCTGGGAGAAGTATCATGTTAGCTAGTCTTGGGTGTTAGCCTGGGAGAAGTATTGTGTTAGCCTGGGAGAAGTATCGTGTTTGCCTGGGAGAAGTATCATGCTAGCTAGTCTTGGGTGTTAGCATGGGAGAAGTATTGTGTTAGCCTGGGAGAAGTATCGTGTTTGTCTGGGAGAAGTATCATGCTAGCTAGTCTTGGGTGTTAGCCTGGGAGAAGTATTGTGTTAGCCTGGGAGAAGTATCGTGTTAGCCTGGGCGAAGTATTGTGAAGTATCGTGAGCACCTGATTGGTAGGGCTACTATTCTATCAAGACACGAGGAGCACATGACAAAGCCAATCAGGTGCTGCAGCTGTCCAAGCATGAATAGTCATTAAAAATGGTTTGAAAGATATCCCACAACATTCTCATTAAAGAGAGATGGAAAATGATGGTCAATATAGCTATTATGTCATCCACTGAAGTCACATTAAGATTGTAAGCTAAAATACAGTGGTTACGCAGCATTGTGATGTTGACGCATGGTTCATTTTCATACATTTCAACCCTATAGCATTAACTATTCACATCGACACAAACATGAAATGATGTCTGACATTTGTTGAAAGTAACGAGCGTTACAAACCAGAAACATGGAGATAAGACAGATATTGTAAACTTCTCGCCAGCTGTTACTTCCTTCCCCAGGGCTGTGTTACTTCCCTCCCAGGGCTGTGTTACTTCCTTCCCAAGGCTGTGTTACTTCCTTCCCAAGGCTGTGTTACTTCCCTCCCAAGGCTGTGTTACTTCCCTCCCAAGGCTGTGTTACTTCCCTCCCAAGGCTGTGTTACTTCCCTCCCAAGGCTGTGTTACTTCCTTCCCAAGGCTGTGTTACTTCCTTCCCAAGGCTGTGTTACTTCCCTCCCAAGGCTGTGTTACTTCCTTCCCAAGGCTGTGTTACTTCCTTCCCAAGGCTGTGTTACTTCCCTCCCAAGGCTGTGTTACTTCCTTCCCAAGGCTGTGTTACTTCCATCCCAAGGCTGTGTTACTTCCTTCCCAAGGCTGTGTTACTTCCGTCCCAAGGCTGTGTTACTTCCTTCCCAGGGCTGTGTTACTTCCCTCCCAGGGCTGTGTTACTTCCGTCCCAAGGCTGTGTTACTTCCCTCCCAAGGCTGTGTTACTTCCCTCCCAAGGCTGTGTTACTTCCTTCCCAAGGCTGTGTTACTTCCCTCCCAAGGCTGTGTTACTTCCCTCCCAAGGCTGTGTTACTTCCCTCCCAAGGCTGTGTTACTTCCCTCCCAAGGCTGTGTTACTTCCTTCCCAGGGCTGTGTTACTTCCATCTCAAGGCTGTGTTACTTCCTTTATTTATTTATTTATTTTATATCTTTATTTCAACAGGAAGTCACCTTGTAGACCAGGGTCTTTATATCTTTATTTAAACAGGAAGTCACCCTGTAGACCAGGGTATTTATTTGATATCTTTACTTAAACAGGAAGTCACCCTGTAGACCAGGGTCTTTATATCTTTATTTAAACAGGAAGTCACCCTGTAGACCAGGGTCTTTATATCTTTATTTAAACAGGAAGTCACCTTGTAGACCAGGGTCTTTATATCTGTATTTAAACAGGAAGTCACCTTGTAGACCAGGGTATTTATATATTTATTTAAACAGGAAGTCACCTTGTAGACCAGGGTATTTATTTGATATCTTTATTTCAACAGGAAGTCACCTGTGTACAAGCTACAGTATTGCAGAGGTCTGTTGGTCCAAAACTATAAACTCATTCTAAAGGAGTGGAGAGTGAGGGGGGGGGGGTAGAGTGGGACAAGTGTACACTGTACAGTATTGCAGATTTGCACTCCTCAGCTCAAAGGGGGCTGGAGGAAGGGAGGAAGGAAAACGTTACACTCCCTTCTCTGCCCTAATCCCCCATGCGCCCTGAATCAACTTAGCCCAATGCAGGTCCCACCAGCCCCGAAGACTGGATACGCACCCGAAATGGAAATCTATTCACACTAGTTCTGACCAGAGCCCTATGGGCCCACGTTTTAGGGAATGGGTTGTTCCTACAGCACTGCCAGGAGGAGACATATTGTTATGTTATGTTATCACACTAGTTCTGACCAGAGCCCTATGGGCCCACGTTTTAGGGAATGGGTTGTCATTTGGGATTCATTCTTACTGTACTATGGGCCCCAAAAAATATAATTGGTTGGCTGGTGATATATGGGGTTATTTAACCAGGTGGTTGTCACATTGAGGTTAACATATCGTATTTAACCAGGTGGTTGTCACATTGAGGTTAACATATCATATTTAACCAGGTGGTTGTCACATTGATGTTAACATATCTTATTTAACCAGGTGGTGGTCACATTGATGTTAACAGATCTCGTTCACAGGGGAGACCTGGGGAATGACCTAAATACTGGAATAGTCTAGACTCGAGTTCTGAGGCTGAAGGGAAGCTATCTGGCTCTGGACAGTAGACACACACACACAATTACCTCTTTCTGTTTAAGCAGCCATCTCACACTTTGAGTTTCCTGTACTGTTAAACCACATAGTGACCCTGTACCACAGACCATCCATTGTCCTGTCCTGCCCAGATTCCTGCTGTCTCTCTCTCTCTGTACTCTGACTGACTCTGTGTTTGCACAGCCATAACACACATCAAATATCCAGCTTGCACATCACAGGGGACTCAAGCATGCTGATAGCCCATGCCCCCCGGCTGTAACCGGGAGGGAGGGAGGGAATGTTGGGAGGGGAGAGACAGAGAGAGGGAGGGGAGAGAGGGAGGAGAGAGAGTTCTACCCTTTCGCTGGTTCTATGTAGGGAATGGGAATATAATATAATAGTTTATAGGAATAGAATAGAATAGGAATAGAATAGAATAGGAATAGAATAGGGAATAGGAATAGAATAGGAATATAATAGAATAGGGAATAGGAATAGAATAGAATAGGAATATAATAGAATAGGAATAGAATAGGGAATAGGAATATAATAGAATAGGAATAGAATAGAATAGGAATAGAATATAATAGGAATAGAATAGAATAGGGAATAGGAATATAATAGGAATATAATAGAATAGGAATATAATAGAATAGGGAATAGGAATATAATAGAATAGGGAATAGGAATAGAATAGAATAGGAATATAATAGAATTGCGAATAGGAATATAATAGAATAGGAACATAATAGAATAGGGAATAGGAATATAATAGAATAGAATAGTGTATAGGAATAGAATAGAATAGGAATAGAATAGGGAATAGGAATATAATAGAATAGGGAATAGGAATAGAATAGGAATATAATAGAATAGGGAATAGGAATAGAATAGAATAGGGAATAGGAATAGGGAATAGGAATATAATAGAATAGGGAATAGGAATATAATAGAATAGGGAATAGGAATAGAATAGGGAATAGGGAATAGGAATAGAATAGAATAGAATAGGGAATAGGAATAGCCTATCACAGTAGGACACTACTTCTCACCAGGGCCTTTGGGCTGCACTACATAGGGAATAGGCTGTCACTTCAGACTTAACCCAGCTGGGACCTGACCATCCGTAGCCTGCCTGCCTGCCTGCCTGTCTGTCTGCCTGTCTGTCTGCCTGCCTGTCTGCTTATCTGCCTGTATGTCTGACTGCCTGTCTGTCTGTCTGTCTGTCTGTCTGTCTGTCTGTCTGTCTGTCTGTCTGTCTGTCTGTCTGTCTGTCTGTCTGTCTGTCTGTCTGTCTGTCTGTCTGTCTGTCTGTGAGTAATATTCTGAAGGCCACAAAAGTCAGAGATGTCCGTCAACATTGCAAATATATATATTTTTTTCTCTCAAAGGAATAGAGAGAATTTCCCTTGTGAACATAGAAGGAAGACAATCCAAAACAGTAATTCAGTTTTGCCTCCTTGATCGTTTTAGTTGACCTGATTTGCTTGGTGGAGTTTGCCAAATAGGCTATTTATTAAAACCACATTAGAGACAAATAATCCTGTCATCCTTGTTTAGTCAGGGTTGTCTCTTTTATTTATGTAAATTGTACGATGAGTGTCTATTCTAACAGAAACCAAACGGAGAAAATCTGTGCGTAATGCAGCCAGACTTTAGCAGCTTAGCGCAGCAGCCAGTGGGTGACGACATCTCGGAAGGAACCTCTCGGCGTTAGGACCGCGCACGGCTCTGTGAGTGCGCAAATCCCTGCATAGGGACCGCTCGTTCTCTCCATCAGAATAGCTCGGAGGCTGTTTGCTGCGGTGCGGAGCCATCACCAACTCTCCTCCTCCCGCTCGGTCTTCTGATCCAGCAGAACACCGACCGAACCTGAACCATCTGGGCATATCTCCGAGGGACGGAGCTCTCCTTATGGGCTCACAATGCGCAGGATACGGGCCAACGCCATCGCAATCTTGACTGTAGCGTGGATCCTGGGAACATTTTATTACCTGTGGCAGGACAATAAGCCGCACACATCATCCCCGTCCTCGGCCTCGCAACCCCGCGTCGGGGACAGCAGGAGCCATGCCGGGCGACCTGACATCCACCGAGATGACAGTCACAGGACCATTCCGCTAATCGTAAGTGACAGGTTGAGAGTAGCGGAGCTGGATTTGTTGATAGAGAGAACAGTGATAGATAAGGGAAGAGCGACAGACTGCGCTGCGGCGCTCTCTCTCTCTCTGCTGGAAGGAAAGCGGCTGGCTGTGTGAGACTGCAGCTCGCCGCACAGCACAGACAGCCTGGCACAGCATAGTCAGGGAGGGGTGGGTGTGTTTCATGTTGATGTGCGTTGGGTAATCTGTGTTGTGATGCACAGCTGGAGGTACTGTTCACCCACCTCCACACTAAACCTATGCTGCCTGAATGTATTTGACGCAAAGAACCTGTGCGTCGACGCTGTGGTCCATTTCATACACTTAAACTGAGCTCTAAATAGCCTATGTTTTTTCTGAGTTGCATTATGCGTTATTTGTATGCGTTTCCCTCTCGTCCATTGCCCTTTGGTCAAAGGCTGCCACAGGACCCGAATAACCCATAAGAGGCTTTCCGTAAGACTCTGAAGGATGAGGGAGCAAACCGAGCTAGCCCTGAGAGCCGAGCCGTCCGCGGGTAGCCACCGTCTGGAGCGTAGATATGCAACTGTTATGACTGTGTTGCAGAATCTAGAGCATATTCTCTGCGATATAACCCGAGACCCATTGAACATTTAGATACAAATATGGCATATGGGGTGGAGGACAAAATGTAGGTCTGTAGCCTTTACAGAGACGGTTCAGGGATGGATGATCTTTCTCTTCTTTCTCCGTTTGACGCGTTTATTTCTTTTGGCGTCTATTTCCTTTGTCTAGATGTGATAGAGCTCTTTCCCGGGTCTTATCGCTCCGTGTGTCTAGGGGTGCATGGAAAATCACTGCTCTACGGGCTCGTGGACATGCCATTGGGAATTCTTGACATATTTTATAGGCCCACCTCCAGGGTTGGGGAGGAACGGATTGCCTTTAGAAAGTAACCTACCCAAACCTGTCCACCTGAAAAAACCTGTTTTAGGATTTCACTGTCAGTTTTCATATCATCTACTCAGGTTAATGCCTATTAGGCCTCTGACCTATGGGAAAAGAATGACATGTTCTCTTCAGGACCAATCATCTATTCTCAAGAAGCTTCACGTGTTCTTCACTTTGTTTCTCATGAACCAATCAGAGTGTTTATTTTTTGCGGCCTATAATTCCTGACAGTTTAAAAAAAATCATAACTATGAATGGAATATTTATAACAGGTTCTTGATGGAGCTGTAAAACGAGTAAACTTCGGGACGAGTGCTCCAAGAAACGGAACACTTACCTTGGGATAGTTTTTACTAGATCAATGAAATCCAGTCAGCTGTGCTTAGTGGCTCACGCATTGGAAGAAAGACCCACGTGCTGATGTGGCCCCTAGTCCTCCCAGTAGCTTTCATAGGTGCCAATGTATTTCATTGTGACTGGAGAAAATATGAAGAGGTTGTAGATGAAGGCCTATACCACTGTAAAGTCAATAGGCCACCCAAGCTATATAATATGCTTCAGTCTGCATATATGGAGAAAGGGAGATGGCTATATAATATGCTTCAGTCTGCATATATGGAGAAAGGGAGATGGCTATATAATATGCTTCAGTCTGCATATATGGAGAAAGGGAGATGGCTATATAATATGCTTCAGTCTGCATATATGGAGAAAGGGAGATGGCTATATAATATGCTTCAGTCTGCATATATGGAGAAAGGGAGAAGGCTATATAATGTGGTTCAGTCTCAATATGGAGAAAGGGAGAAGGCTATATAATGTGGTTCAGTCTCAATATGGAGAAAGGGAGAAGGCTATATAATGTGGTTCAGTCTCAATATGGAGAAAGGGAGAAGGCTATATAATATGCTTCAGTCTCAATATGGAGAAAGGGAGAAGGCTATATAATATGCTCCAGTCTGCATATATGGAGAAAGGGAGAAGGCTATATAATATGCTTCAGTCTCAATATGGAGAAAGGGAGAAGGCTATATAATATGCTTCAGTCTCAATATGGAGAAAGGGAGAAGGCTATATAATATGCTTCAGTCTCAATATGGAGAAAGGGAGAAGGCTATATAATATGCTTCAGTCTCAATATGGAGAAAGGGAGAAGGCTATATAATATGCTTCAGTCTCAATATGGAGAAAGGGAGAAGGCTATATAATATGCTCCAGTCTGCATATATGGAGAAAGGGAGAAGGCTATATAATATGCTTCAGTCTCAATATGGAGAAAGGGAGAAGGCTATATAATATGCTTCAGTCTCAATATGGAGAAAGGGAGAAGGCTATATAATATGCTTCAGTCTCAATATGGAGAAAGGGAGCAGGCTATATAATATGCTTCAGTCTCAATATGGAGAAAGGGAGCAGGCTATATAATATGTTTCAGTCTCAATATGGAGAAAGGGAGAAGGCTATATAATATGCTTCAGTCTCAATATGGAGAAAGGGAGAAGGCTATATAATATGCTTCAGTCTCAATATGGAGAAAGGGAGAAGGCTATATAATATGCTTCAGTCTCAATATGGAGAAAGGGAGAAGGCTATATAATATGCTTCAGTCTCAATATGGAGAAAGGGAGCAGGCTATATAATATGCTTCAGTCTCAATATGGAGAAAGGGAGCAGGCTATATAATATGCTTCAGTCTCAATATGGAGAAAGGGAGAAGGCTATATAATATGCTTCAGTCTCAATATGGAGAAAGGGAGCAGGCTATATAATATGCTTCAGTCTCAATATGGAGAAAGGGAGCAGGCTATATAATATGCTTCAGTCTCAATATGGAGAAAGGGAGAAGGCTATATAATATGCTTCAGTCTCAATATGGAGAAAGGGAGAAGGCTATATAATATGCTTCAGTCTCAATATGGAGAAAGGGAGCAGGCTATATAATATGCTTCAGTCTCAATATGGAGAAAGGGAGAAGGCTATATAATGTGGTTCAGTCTCAATATGGAGAAAGGGAGAAGGCTATATAATATGCTTCAGTCTCAATATGGAGAAAGGGAGAAGGCTATATAATATGCTTCAGTCTCAATATGGAGAAAGGGAGAAGGCTATATAATATGCTTCAGTCTGCATATATGGAGAAAGGGAGAAGGCTATATAATATGCTTCAGTCTGCATATATGGAGAAAGGGAGAAGGCTATATAATATGCTTCAGTCTCAATATGGAGAAAGGGAGCAGGTTGTGAGGTACGAGTTTCCCACATTTTTAAAATTGTATTTATTTAACTAGGCAAGTCAGTCAAGAACAAATTCTTATTTTCAATGACGGCCTAGGAACAGTGGGTTAACTGCCTGTTCAGGGGCAGAACGGCAGATTTGTAACTTGTCAGCTCGGGGGCTTGAACTTGCAACCTTCCTGTTACTAGTCCAACGCTCTAACCACTAGGCTACCCTGCCACCCCCAGATGAGGTAAACCATGAAGCAAACATATGGTACTATGTTCTATGATCTCAGTGTTTTGTAGACCTAACTGTAGTAAAAAAACAATAGCACAATCACATCTGAGTTTTCGTTTTACAATGACTTGTGTGGAAAACATCTGCTGTTAATTGCACATGCAGAGCACCATCAAAGAGTGGCTGGGCCCATCAATAAAAACAATTGTAGGGGTGAACAGTAATATTCCAAGTTGCAATAAAGTTAGGTGCTTTCCAAGGTGCATTAAGGTTAGGTGCATTAAGGTTAGGTGCTTTCCAAGGTGCATTAAGGTTAGGTGCATTAAGGTTAGGTGCTTTCCAAGGTGCATTAAGGTTAGGTGCATTAAGGTTAGGTGCTTTCCAAGGTGCATTAAGGTTAGGTGCTTTCCAAGGTGCATTAAGGTTAGGTGCATTAAGGTTAGGTGCTTTCCAAGGTGCATTAAGGTTAGGTGCTTTCCAAGGTGCATTAAGGTTAGGTGCTTTCCAAGGTGCATTAAGGTTAGGTGCTTTCCAAGGTGCATTAAGGTTAGGTGCATTAAGGTTAGGTGCTTTCCAAGGTGCATTAAGGTTAGGTGCTTTCCAAGGTGCATTAAGGTTAGGTGCTTTCCAAGGTGCATTAAGGTTAGGTGCATTAAGGCTAGGTGCTTTCCAAGGTGCATTAAGGTTAGGTGCATTAAGGTTAGGTGCTTTCCAAGGTGCATTAAGGTTAGGTGCTTTCCAAGGTGCATTAAGGTTAGGTGCTTTCCAAGGTGCATTAAGGTTAGGTGCTTTCCAATGTGCATTAAGGTTAGGTGCTTTCCAAGGTGCATTAAGGTTAGGTGCTTTCCAAGGTGCATTAAGGTTAGGTGCTTTCCAAGGTGCATTAAGGTTAGGTGCTTTCCAAGGTGCATTAAGGTTAGGTGCATTAAGGTTAGGTACTTTCCAAGGTGCATTAATGCACCTAACCTTAATGCACCTTGGAAAGCACCTAACCTTAATGCACCTTGGAAAGCACCTAACCTTAATGCACCTTGGAAGGCACCTAACCTTAAGGTTAGGTGCTTTCCAAGGTGCATTAAGGTTAGGTGCATTAAGGTTAGGTGCTTTCCAAGGTGCATTAAGGTTAGGTGCTTTCCAAGGTGCATTAAGGATTTCCAAGGTGCATTAACCCCAAACCGTAACCCTAACACCTAACCGTAACCCTAACACCTAACCTTAAACCCAAACCGTAACCCTAACAGGCCTAACCTTAACCCCAAACTGTAACCCTAACACCTAACCTTAACCTTAACCCCAAACCGTAACCCTAACACCTAACCTTAACCCCAAAACCTAACCTTAATCCCAAACCGTAACCCTAACACATAACCTTAACCCCAACACCTAACCTTAACCCCAAACCATAACAATAACAGGCCTAACCTTAACCCCAAACCGTAACCCTAACACTTAACCTTAACCCCAAACCGTAACCCTAACACCTAACCTTAACCCCAAACCGTAACCCTAACACCTAACCTTAACCTTAACCCTAACACCTAACCTTAACCCCAAACCTTAACCCTAACACCTAACCTTAACCCCAAACCGTAACCCTAACACCTAACCCACCCAATCCTAATCCTGAACATTCCATTAGTGTGTCTACAATATAGAATGGAACACCACCTTGTGCTCTCTGTGATGTTCCATGACAACAGGGTGCCCTCGACAACCAGGGGTTCCTGACATCATTCAGGATGACTTTATGCCCCATCATGAGTCCCTAGGATACAGTTATGGCAAGGAATTAGACCAAATATCTCTGGTTAGTGTGTAACCTCGCCTTTATTCCTGTCTTCATCATCATTCAAACATTTTAAGAAGACGTTATAGTTGGGGTCCCCAATTCCATTTCCCGCCGTCAGCCGATGACAACTCTCCCAAACAGACAACGGGCTCTATTTGAACAAACCTAACGCAATGGTACATCTGTCCCAAGGCGATAGCGCTGTAGGTTTAGGAGAGTTACAGAAATATTTGAACTATTTTCTCTATGAAAATGATCCGTGCAACTTGCTGGCGTTGGCGCAAAAAGGGGCAGTGTTTTGATGAATAAACAAGTTGTGGCTGTGTTGAGGCTTAGTCCTTTCAATGGCCAATCAGAACGTGCTCTCCGTAGCGAAATACGTGGTTGCTTCAAGTCGGGGATTTGCGGTGTTTTATGTATCGCCGTGGAATCAACTCCAATTCCAATGTTAGTCCATTTATAGTTTGTTAAATGGCTTACAGAAACGAAATAATAAAATGTAGACCTTTATTTGCTAAATACGTTAACTTGAACCCATTTTACAGTCCACATTGTTGTCAGCATGTCTTCAATAACGTTCACACTGATATTGATATAGGGACTAGGCCTACTGTAAATGACGTTATGGCTTAGCGTGGGCATGCCAAAAATGGTCAATAAGCAAGATTCAATGAATTATTGATCAGGCCTAAAAAGAGAATAAATAATTATAATCAAATTCTAAACAAAATAAAAACGTGTTGTAAATAGGCTATGTCACATTTACAGGCCCCATCATTTCTCTCCGTGGGCATAAAATATTAAAACAATGCAGACTATGGAGGGTTTTACGCACATCCAAACTTTCCACGGTAGCTGGACAAAGATCCTATATGAATAGAGATAATGTCCGCTCACCGTTCCACTGCTCCCCAATACACCTGTGTTTTTTTTTTAACATAATCGGAACCACTTTACAGATCAGATCTCATTCACACATCTCCAGAAGTTGAATTGCAAGCGCGCCGCGGACGTTGTCCCCATAAAACCAGGATGGGGAATCATTCTAATACGTTTGGTTGTAATAAAACCGAATGAAAAACAATAATAAAATCGACAGAATAAAGACACGCGTTGCTGTTAGTGTTATTTATAGTAGGCCTAAAGGAGGGCTTGGGTTTTGAACATATACAACGGAAAACAAGCCATTTGAACAGGCTACAGATAACTTCTAAATATCAGGTTCGCCTCAATTCACCGAGGTTCTCATCCCTCGTTTCACGATGGACACGTGGCCTACATCTTGGAGGGGGTTTTACAGCACGTCCAAAACCCGATCTGCATGGCTAAAATAATGTGGGCCAGCCTACAAAGATAAAAAGGGAATGTCAGCTCACTGTTTTACCCCTCTCAAACTTTATATTTTAATAAAGCTCTGGTGATTTACTATTTATTTCCTAGTGGTCTCAGGAGCCAGTATTGACTACTTCGCGATTGCATTGGGCAACTTTAATTTAGAGGAGGGGGGCAATGCTTGGTTTTTATAAAAAAAAAAAAAAAAATAGGAAATGACATATGTTTCTAACTAGGAAGTATACAGGCACATTAGGCTACTCTTGTTCCATGTTCATATGGGCAGTGTGCGTCATGGCTGGATAGGCTGAGTTTCCGCTGTCGAAATTCATAACATAACTATCTGCAAAGACTTGGAGACTTTTATTTCCACATCCATAACTCCTGGGTGTTCTATATAACCTGATATCATCATAACCACATCCATAACTCCTGGGTGTTCTATATAACCTGATATCATCATAACCACATCCATAACTCCTGGGTGTTCTACATAACCTGATATCATCATAACCACATCCATAACTCCTGGGTGTTCTATATAACCTGATATCATCATAACCACATCCATAACTCCTGGGTGGTGTACATAACCTGATATCATCATAACCACATCCATAACTCCTGGGTGTTCTATATAACCTGATATCATCATAACCACATCCATAACTCCTGGGTGTTCTATATAACCTGATATCATCATAACCACATCCATAACTCCTGGGTGTTCTATATAACCTGATATCATCATAACCACATCCATAACTCCTGGGTGGTGTACATAACCTGATATCATCATAACCACATCCATAACTCCTGGGTGTTCTATATAACCTGATATCATCATAACCACATCCATAACTCCTGGGTGGTGTACATAACCTGATATCATCATAACCACATCCATAACTCCTGGGTGTTCTATATAACCTGATATCATCATAACCACATCCATAAAACCTAGGTGTTCTATATAACCTGATATCATCATAACCACATCCATAACTCCTGGGTGTTCTATATAACCTGATATCATCATAACCACATCCATAACACCTAGGTGTTCTATATAACCTGATATCATCATAACCACATCCATAACTCCAAGGTGTTCTATATAACCTGATATCATCATAACCACATCCATAACTCCTGGGTGGTGTACATAACCTGATATCATCATAACCACATCCATAAAACCTAGGTGTTCTATATAACCTGATATCATCATAACCACATCCATAACTCCTGGGTGTTCTATATAACCTGATATCATCATAACCACATCCATAACTCCAAGGTGTTCTATATAACCTGATATCATCATAACCACATCCATAACTCCTGGGTGTTCTATATAACCTGATATCATCATAACCACATCCATAACTCCTGGGTGTTGTACATAACCTGATATCATCACAACCACATCCAGACTTTTATCTCCCTCACCAACTTCAAACATCTGCTATCTGAGCGGCTAACCGATCGCTGCAGCTGTACATAGTATCTGAGCAGCTAACTGATCGCTGCAGCTGTACATAGTATCTGAGCAGCTAACCGATCGCTGCAGCTGTACATAGTATCTGAGCAGCTAACCGATCGCTGCAGCTGTACATAGTATCTGAGCGGCTAACCGATCGCTGCAGCTGTACATAGTATCTGAGCAGCTAACCGATCGCTGCAGCTGTACATAGTATCTGAGCAGCTAACCGATCGCTACAGCTGTACATAGTATCTGAGCAGCTAACCGATCGCTACAGCTGTACATAGTATCTGAGCGGCTAACCGATCGCTACAGCTGTACATAGTATCTGAGCAGCTAACCGATCGCTGCCGCTGTACATAGTCTATCGGTAAATAGCCCACCCAATTTTACCTCATCCCCATACTGTTTTTATTTATTTACTTTTCTGCTCTTTTGCACACCAATATCTCTACTTGTACATGACCATCTGATCATTTATCACTCCAGTGTTAATCTGCTAAATTGTAATTATTCGCCTACTTCCTCATGCCTTTTGCACACAATGTATATAGACTGTCTTTTTTTCTACTGTGTTATTGACTTGTTAATTGTTTACTCCATGTGTAACTCTGTGTTGTCTGTTCACACTGCTATGCTTTATCTTGGCCAGGTCGCAGTTGCAAATGAGAACTTGTTCTCAACTAGCCAACCTGGTTAAATAAAGGTGAAATAAAAAAATTACCCCTAAACCCAGTTTTTGGTTGGTTTCAAATATGCCTATCAGTTCTGCCTGAAATTCTGAAAATTCAGTTCTGCCTGAAAGCACTTAGGATCATTTTTTTAAGGACACACCTCAAATATTTCCACACCTCCCATCTGAGCGCAAGCGAGCTGATATAAGACAGGTGAATTCCCGAAACATGGCGTTAAGGCTGGAAAATGCCAGTGAGACAGTTTCTACTTTTTTCTTCCTTTCTTTCTTTCTTTCTTTCTTTCTTTCTTTCTTTCTCTCTTTCTTTCTTTCTTTCTTTCTCTCTTTCTTTCTCTCTTTCTTTCTCTCTTTCTTTCTTTCTCTCTTTCTTTCTCTCTTTCTTTCTCTCTTTCTTTCTTTCTCTCTTTCTTTCTCTCTTTCTTTCTCTCTTTCTTTCTCTCTTTCTTTCTCTCTTTCTTTCTCTCTTTCTTTCTCTCTTTCTTTCTTTCTCTCTTTCTTTCTCTCTTTCTTTCTCTCTTTCTTTCTTTCTCTCTTTCTTTCTTTCTCTCTTTCTTTCTCTCTTTCTTTCTCTCTTTCTTTCTTTCTTTCTCTCTTTCTTTCTTTCTTTCTTTCTTTCTTTCTTTCTTTCTTTCTTTCTTTCTCTCTTTCTTTCTCTCTTTCTTTCTCTCTTTCTTTCTCTCTTTCTTTCTCTCTTTCTTTCTTTCTTTCTTTCTTTCTTTCTTTCTTTCTCTCTTTCTTTCTCTCTTTCTTTCTCTCTTTCTTTCTCTCTTCCTTTCTCTCTTTCTTTCTCTCTTTCTTTCTCTCTTTCTTTCTTTCTTTCTCTCTTTCTTTCTTTCTTTCTCTCTTTCTTTCTTTCTTTCTTTCTTTCTTTCTCTCTTTCTTTCTCTCTTTCTTTCTCTCTTTCTTTCTCTCTTTCTTTCTTTCTTTCTCTCTTTCTTTCTTTCTTTCTCTCTTTCTTTCTTTCTCTCTTTCTTTCTTTCTTTCTCTCTTTCTTTCTTTCTTTCTCTCTTTCTTTCTCTCTTTCTTTCTCCTTTCTTTCTTTCTTTCTCTCTTTCTTTCTTTCTTTCTCTCTTTCTTTCTCTCTTTCTTTCTCTCTTTCTTTCTCTCTTTCTTTCTTTCTTTCTCTCTTTCTTTCTTTCTTTCTTTCTTTCTTTCTCTCTTTCTTTCTCTCTTTCTTTCTCTCTTTCTTTCTTTCTTTCTCTCTTTCTTTCTCTCTTTCTTTCTTTCTTTCTCTCTTTCTTTCTCTCTTTCTCTCTTTCTTTCTCTCTTTCTTTCTTTCTTTCTCTCTTTCTTTCTCTCTTTCTTTCTTTCTTTCTCTCTTTCTTTCTCTCTTTCTTTCTCTCTTTCTTTCTCTCTTTCTCTCTTTCTTTCTTTCTCTCTTTCTTTCTTTCTTTCTCTCTTTCTTTCTCTCTTTCTTTCTTTCTTTCTCTCTTTCTTTCTCTCTTTCTCTCTTTCTTTCTCTCTTTCTTTCTTTCTTTCTTTCTCTCTTTCTTTCTCTCTTTCTTTCTTTCTTTCTCTCTTTCTTTCTCTCTTTCTTTCTCTCTTTCTTTCTCTCTTTCTCTCTTTCTTTCTCTCTTTCTCTCTTTCTCTCTTTCTTTCTTTCTTTCTTTCTTTCTTTCTTTCTTTCTTTAGGAACCATGGTATTAAATTAGATTCAGTGATGTTATCGTAACAGTGCTGTAATGTAATTTGAGTTTAGTTTGTTATGGGAGCGTCATTACATTATATTTATTTTTCCATGAGCGCCCCCACACACACACACATCTCCCTTCATTGCTGTTTTGAGTTTAACGCCCCCCATCTCGAGCTCAACCCCCCTCCTCCATGCTGTGTTGAGCTGAACCCCCACCTCCTCCATGCTGTGTTGAGCTGAACCCCCACCTCCTCCATGCTGTGTTGAACTGAACCCCCACCTCCTCCATGCTGTGTTGAGCTGAACCCCCTCCTCCTCCATGCTGTGTTGAGCTGAACCCCCACCTCCTCCATGCTGTGTTGAGCTGAACCCCCACCTCCTCCATGCTGTGTTGAACTGAACCCCCACCTCCTCCATGCTGTGTTGAGCTGAACCCCCTCCTCCTCCATGCTGTGTTGAGCTGAACCCCCACCTCCTCCATGCTGTGTTGAACTGAACCCCCACCTCCTCCATGCTGTGTTGAGCTGAACCCCCACCTCCTCCATGCTGTGTTGAGCTCAACCCCCTCCCCCTCCATGCTGTGTTGAGCTCAACCCCCTCCCCCTCCATGCTGTGTTGAGCTGAACCCCCCACCTCCTCCATGCTGTGTTGAGCTGAACCCCCACCTCCTCCATGCTGTGTTGAGCTGAACCCCCACCTCCTCCATGCTGTGTTGAGCTGAACCCCCACCTCCTCCATGCTGTGTTGAGCTGAACCCCCACCTCCTCCATGCTGTGTTGAGCTGAACCCCCACCTCCTCCATGCTGTGTTGAGCTGAACCCCCACCTCCTCCATGCTGTGTTGAGCTGAACCCCCACCTCCTCCATGCTGTGTTGAGCTGAACCCCCTCCTCTTCATTGCGTGTGTGTGTGTGTGTGTGTGTGTGTGTGTGTGTGTGTGTGTGTGTGTGTGTGTGTGTGTGTGTGTGTGTGTGTGTGTGTGTGTGTGTGTGTGTGCGTGCGTGTGCGTGCCATTTGTGCATATCCGGTTGGTAAATGTTGCAGTGTCACTTCAAGTCCCTGGATAAATACGTTGTCTGACAAGGCAGTGAGTCTCAGGCCATTGAAATTAGGTCATAAGAGCCCTCCTTGTAATTGGGTTTGATGGCTCCAGATCCCCCAGGGGAGTCACAACCATGAGACCATGAGACCAAGCTTAATATAGATCAGTGTAATAATAGCAGGCCTTTTAAACATCATAATGAAACAGGCCTATTTACTACATGCAAAGTGTAAATGTCAATGAACATAAGTCCTTACCAACTACAAGTCGCAAAGGGAAACAGATAAATGACTGCTTGGCCTGACTATTAGGGGCCTAAATCCCACACAAACAAAACAGAGGTGAGGACCAACCTGCCCGTTTAAATACCTGACCATAGACTTAGACAGACGGCACTCATACCACGAGGGCCATCTGTAATCACGTGACCATAGAGGTGGGTAGAGAGCGATCACCAATCATGGAATTCTGTTCATTTAGGGTTCTTAGTAATAGCAGTCTGTCTGTCTGTCTGTCTGTCTGTCTGTCTGTCTGTCTGTCTGTCTGTCTGTCTGTCTGTCTGTCTGTCTGTCTGTCTGTCTGTCTGTCTGTCTGTCTGTCTGTCTGTCTGTCTGTCTGTCTGTCTGTCTGTCTGTCTGTCTGTCTGTCTGTCTGTCTGTCTGTGTGTGTGTGTCTGTCAGTCTGTCTGTGTGTGTCTGTGTGTGTGTCTGTGTGTGTGTGTCTGGAAACAGTAAGGAAATCCATTCTTCCCATTCTGTGTATCTAGGAGACCCTGTAGACATCCCATCATCTGTGTATCTAGGATACCCTGTAGACATCCCATCATCTGTGTATCTAGGAGACCCTGTAGACATCCCATCATCTGTGTATCTAGGAGACCCTGTAGACATCCCATCATCTGTGTATCTAGGAGACCCTGTAGACATCCCATCATCTGTGTATCTAGGAGACCCTGTAGACATCCCATCATCTGTGTATCTAGGAGACCCTGTAGACATCCCATCATCTGTGTATCTAGGAGACCCTGTAGACATCCCATCACCTGTGTATCTAGGAGACCCTGTAGACATCACATATATTGAAATATCTGGATTTAAAGATTCCAGTCAGAGTGCAGTTCATATGGATAAATGCCCCCCTATTCCCTACATAGTGCACTACTTTAGACCAGAGCCCTATTCCCTACATAGTGCACTACTTTACACCAGAGCCCTTTGGCCCCTGGTGCACTATGTAGGGAATAGGGGGCCATTTGGGACACATTCTCTCAGTTTGTTCTCGTCTCCTGAGAAATGGAAAGTGAGGTCATGAAGGTGCCTGGATGGGAGTTAATCTGAGAGAGTTCTGTTCTCTAGGTGTGTGTGAGTGTGTGTGTGAGCGTGTGTGTGAGCGTGTGTGTGAGCGTGTGTGTGAGTGTGTGTGTGAGCGTGTGTGTGAGTGTGTGTGTGAGCGTGTGTGTGAGCGTGTGTGTGAGGTGTGTGTGTGTGAGTGTGTGTGTGAGTGTGTGTGTGAGCGTGTGTGTGAGCGTGTGTGTGAGGTGTGTGTGTGTGAGTGTGTGTGTGAGTGTGTGTGTGAGCTTGTGTGTGAGTGTGTGTGTGAGCGTGTGTGTGAGCGTGTGTGTGAGGTGTGTGTGTGTGAGCGTGTGTGTGAGCATGTGTGTGAGCGTGGGTGTGTGTGAGTGTGTGAGCGCGTGTGTGAGCGTGTGTGAGCGTGTGTGAGCGTGTGTGAGCGTGGGTGTGAGGAGTGTGTGAGCGTGTGTGTGTGTGTGTGGGTGAGCTCTAAGCTTAAGCTTCTCCCCTGACAGACCATTAATAACCCAGAACTGAAGAATGCAGTTCTCTCTCAGTTCTCTTTCCTATCCTCTTCTATTCTATCCTCTCTTTCCCTCAGACAACGTCTCCCCCTTTTCGTCAAAGATTCATCACCTGTGTCATCATCGTTCCTCTCTTCCACTTTATTTTCCTCTCAGCCTCACTCCTACACCAACTCTGTGTCCTCTGTCTCTCTCTCTGTCATCCTCTGTGTCCTCTGTCTCTCTCTCTGTCATCCTCTGTGTCCTCTGTCTCTCTCTC
This sequence comes from Oncorhynchus tshawytscha, assembly GCF_018296145.1. NCBI lineage: Eukaryota > Metazoa > Chordata > Actinopteri > Salmoniformes > Salmonidae > Oncorhynchus > Oncorhynchus tshawytscha. The sequence continues at coordinate 54,264,679 of NC_056439.1, read as the reverse complement.
TCTGTCATCCTCTGTGTCCTCTGTCTCTCTGTCATCCTCTGTGTCCTCTGTTTCTCTGTCATCCTCTGTGTCCTCTGTCTCTCTCTCGGTCATCCCCTGTGTCCTCTGTCTCTCTCTCTGTCATCCTCTGTGTCCTCTGTCTCTCTCTCTGTCATCCTCTGTGTCCTCTGTCTCTCTCTCTCTGTCATCCTCTGTGTCCTCTGTCTCTCTCTCTCTGTCATCCTCTGTGTCCTCTGTCTCTCTGTCATCCTCTGTGTCCTCTGTTTCTCTGTCATCCTCTGTGTCCTCTGTCTCTCTGTCATCCTCTGTGTCCTCTGTTTCTCTGTCATCCTCTGTGTCCTCTGTCTCTCTATTAAAGTTGAATGGAAACACTCATTATGATGAAATCTCTGGGTTTAAAGATTACAGTTAGAGTTAGAGATATCATTAGAGTCAGATTCTAGTTCATATAGATATCATTAGAGTCAGATTCTAGTTCATATAGATATCATTAGAGTCAGATTCTAGTTCATATAGATATCATTAGAGTCAGATTCTAGTTCATATAGATATCATTAGAGTCAGATTCTAGTTCATATAGATACCATTAGAGTCAGATTCTAGTTCATATAGATATCATTAGAGTCAGATTCTAGTTCATATAGATATCATTAGAGTCAGATTCTAGTTCATATAGATACCATTAGAGTCAGATTCTAGTTCATATAGATATCATTAGAGTCAGATTCTAGTTCATATAGATACCATTAGAGTCAGATTCTAGTTCATATAGATACCATTAGAGTCAGATTCTAGTTCATATAGATACCATTAGAGTCAGATTCTAGTTCATATAGATACCATTAGAGTCAGATTCTAGTTCATATAGATACCATTAGAGTCAGATTCTAGTTCATATAGATACCATTAGAGTCAGATTCTAGTTCATATAGATACCATTAGAGTCAGATTCTAGTTCATATAGATACCATTAGAGTCAGATTCTAGTTCATATAGATACCATTAGAGTCAGATTCTAGTTCATATAGATACCATTAGAGTCAGATTCTAGTTCATATATCATTAGAGTCAGATTCTAGTTCAGATAACATTAGAGTCAGATTCTAGTTCAGATAACATTAGAGTCAGATTCTAGTTCATATAGATACCATTAGAGTCAGATTCTAGTTCATATACCATTAGAGTCTAGTTCATCTTTCCTTCTGACCTCAGCTTCCTGTGTTTTGACCCCTGACCTCTGTGTGCTGCCACATCTAAACTCTTACTTCCCCCTGCAGATGACCCAGTCCCCACGGGCGGAGCCGCAGCAGGGTCAGCTCATAGGGAGTTTCGATGAGAAGGCGTACCTGTTGGGGAAACAGCTGAAGGCGGGAGACGACCCCTACAGAGACCACGCCTTCAACCTGGCTGAGAGCGACCGACTCGGCTCCGAGCGGGCCATCAGAGACACACGACACTACAGGTGACTACACACAGACCGACTGGGCTCTTAGCGGGCCATCAGAGACACACGACACTACAGGTGACTACACACAGACCGACTGGGCTCCTAGCGGGTCATCAGAGACACACGACACTACAGGTGACTACACACAGACCGACTGGGCTCCTAGCGGGTCATCAGAGACACACGACACTACAGGTGACTACACACAGACCGACTGGGCTCCTAGCGGGCCATCAGAGACACACGACACTACAGGTGACTACACACAGACCGACTGGGCTCCTAGCGGGTCATCAGAGACACACGACACTACAGGTGACTTACACACAGACCGACTGGGCTCCTAGCGGGTCACCAGAGACACACGACGCTACAGGTGACTACACACAGACCGACTGGGCTCCTAGCGGGCCATCAGAGACACACGACACTACAGGTGACTACACACAGACCGACTGGGCTCCTAGCGGGTCATCAGAGACACACGACGCTACAGGTGACTACACACAGACCGACTGGGCTCCTAGCGGGCCATCAGAGACACACGACGCTACAGGTGACTTACACACAGACCGACTAGGCTCCTAGCGGGCCATCAGAGACACACAACGCTACAGGTGACTTACACACAGACCGACTGGGCTCCTAGCGGGCCATCAGAGACACACGACACTACAGGTGACTTAAAAAGTTATAAAAGCAACCATATGTTAGGATTTATGGTGGTATTGCCTTCATGTGCAGGGTGAACGGGACAATATGCACAGTAGGTGTGAATACTTTACTAAAACAATGTTTCTTCTTAAATGTTTGTAGATGTGCCTCCGTGAATTACGACGCTAATCTTCCACCTACGAGCATCATCATCACCTTCCACAATGAAGCTCGCTCCACCCTGCTCCGCACCATCAAAAGGTGAGGAACCGTTTTGTGCCTTTCACAATGAAGAATCGACCCTCCGACTTAATGTTGCCTTTTCTCTCCCTCTCAGTGTCCTGATGAGGAGCCCTCCCTCTCTGATCCAGGAGATCATCCTGATAGACGACTTCAGTACCGACCGTGAGGCTTCTCTTCTTGTTCTCAGTCCCTCCTCTTTAAATAGTCTCTAGTCTTTATACGGCTCACACCGTGAGGTCTCTCTTCTTGTTCTCAGTCCCTCCTCTTTAAATAGTCTCTAGTCTTTATACGGCTCACACCGTGAGGTCTCTCTTCTTGTTCTCAGTCCCTCCTCTTTAAATAGTCTCTAGTCTTTATACGGCTCACACCGTGAGGTCTCTCTTCTTGTTCTCAGTCCCTCCTCTTTAAATAGTCTCTAGTCTTTATACGGCTCACACCGTGAGGCTCTGACAATAAACCTGCTCTCTCTGTGAGATCCCCGTTCGTTCTCTTTCCGTCCCTACTCTTTACGAGTCTCTTTACAACATGTTCAGAGCTGATTCTCTCTATTTCTGTCTGTTGTTTTGACCTGTCGTTGGGGACAGACGCCTCTCAGTAGATATAACATGAGTTTAGGAGTCAGGGTTTGGGACAGACACCTCTCAGTAGATATAACATGAGTTTAGGAGTCAGGGTTTGGGACAGACACCTCTCAGTAGATATAACATGAGTTTAGGAGTCAGGGTTGGGGACAGACGCTCTCAGTAGATATAACATGAGTTTAGGAGTCAGGGTTTGGGACAGACACCTCTCAGTAGATATAACATGAGTTTAGGAGTCAGGGTTGGGGACAGATACCTCTCAGTAGATATAACATGAGTTTAGGAGTCAGGGTTGGGGACAGACACCTCTCAGTAGATATAACATGAGTTTAGGAGTCAGGGTTTGGGACAGACGCCTCTCAGTAGATATAACATGAGTTTAGGAGTCAGGGTTTGGGACAGACGCCTCTCAGTAGATATAACATGAGTTTAGGAGTCAGGGTTTGGGACAGACGCCTCTCAGTAGATATAACATGAGTTTAGGAGTCAGGGTTTGGGACAGACACCTCTCAGTAGATATAACATGAGTTTAGGAGTCAGGGTTTGGGACAGACACCTCTCAGTAGATATAACATGCGTTTAGGAGTCAGGGTTTGGGACAGACGCCTCTCAGTAGATATAACATGAGTTTAGGAGTCAGGGTTTGGGACAGACACCTCTCAGTAGATATAACATGAGTTTAGGAGTCAGGGTTTGGGACAGACACCTCTCAGTAGATATAACATGAGTTTAGGAGTCAGGGTTTGGGACAGACACCTCTCAGTAGATATAACATGAGTTTAGGAGTCAGGGTTTGGGACAGACACCTCTCAGTAGATATAACATGAGTTTAGGAGTCAGGGTTTGGGACAGACACCTCTCAGTAGATATAACATGAGTTTAGGAGTCAGGGTTTGGGACAGACACCTCTCAGTAGATATAACATGAAGTTTAGGAGTCAGGGTTTGGGACAGACACCTCTCAGTAGATATAACATGAAGTTTAGGAGTCAGGGTTTGGGACAGACACCTCTCAGTAGATATAACATGAGTTTAGGCGTCAGGGTTTGGGACAGACACCTCTCAGTAGATATAACATGAGTTTAGGAGTCAGGGTTTGGGACAGACACCTCTCAGTAGATATAACATGAAGTTTAGGAGTCAGGGTTTGGGACAGACACCTCTCAGTAGATATAACATGAAGTTTAGGAGTCAGGGTTTGGGACAGACACCTCTCAGTAGATATAACATGAGTTTAGGAGTCAGGGTTGGGGACAGACGCCTCTCAGTAGATATAATATGAGTTTAGGAGTCAGGGTTGGGGACAGACACCTCTCAGTAGATATAACATGAGTTTAGGAGTCAGGGTTTGGGACAGACGCCTCTCAGTAGATATAACATGAGTTTAGGAGTCAGGGTTTGGGACAGACACCTCTCAGTAGATATAACATGAGTTTAGGAGTCAGGGTTTGGGACAGACACCTCTCAGTAGATATAACATGCGTTTAGGAGTCAGGGTTTGGGACAGACGCCTCTCAGTAGATATAACATGAGTTTAGGAGTCAGGGTTTGGGACAGACACCTCTCAGTAGATATAACATGAGTTTAGGAGTCAGGGTTTGGGACAGACACCTCTCAGTAGATATAACATGAGTTTAGGAGTCAGGGTTTGGGACAGACACCTCTCAGTAGATATAACATGAAGTTTAGGAGGCAGGGTTTGGGACAGACACCTCTCAATAATAACATGAAGTTTAGGAGTCAGGGTTTGGGACAGACACCTCTCAATAATAACATGAAGTTTAGGAGTCAGGGTTTGGGACAGACACCTCTCAGTAGATATAACATGAGTTTAGGAGTCAGGGTTTGGGACAGACACCTCTCAGTAGATATAACATGAAGTTTAGGAGTCAGGGTTTGGGACAGACACCTCTCAGTAGATATAACATGAGTTTAGGAGTCAGGGTTGGGGACAGACACCTCTCAGTAGATATAACATGAGTTTAGGAGTCAGGGTTGGGGACAGACACCTCTCAGTAGATATAACATGAGTTTAGGAGTCAGGGTTTGGGACAGACACCTCTCAGTAGATATAACATGAAGTTTAGGAGTCAGGGTTTGGGACAGACACCTCTCAGTAGATATAACATGAGTTTAGGAGTCAGGGTTGGGGACAGACACCTCTCAGTAGATATAACATGTAGTTTAGGAGTCAGGGTTGGGGACAGACACCTTTCAATAATAACATGAGTTTAGGAGTCAGGGTTTGGGACAGACGCCTCTCAATAATAACATGAGTTTAGGAGTCAGGGTTTGGGACAGACACCTCTCAATAATAACATGAAGTTTAGGAGTCAGGGTTTGGGACAGACACCTCTCATTAGATATAACATGAGTTTAGGAGTCAGGGTTTGGGACAGACACCTCTCAGTAGATATAACATGAGTTTAGGAGTCAGGGTTTGGGACAGACACCTCTCAGTAGATATAACATGAGTTTAGGAGTCAGGGTTGGGGACAGACACCTCTCAGTAGATATAACATGAGTTTAGGAGTCAGGGTTTGGGACAGACACCTCTCAGTAGATATAACATGTAGTTTAGGAGTCAGGGTTGGGGACAGACACCTCTCAGTAGATATAACATGTAGTTTAGGAGTCAGGGTTTGGGACAGACACCTCTCAGTAGATATAACATGAGTTTAGGAGTCAGGGTTGGGGACAGACACCTTTCAATAATAACATGAGTTTAGGAGTCAGGGTTTGGGACAGACACCTCTCAATAATAACATGAGTTTAGGAGTCAGGGTTTGGGACAGACACCTCTCAATAATAACATGAAGTTTAGGAGTCAGGGTTTGGGACAGACACCTCTCAGTAGATATAACATGAGTTTAGGAGTCAGGGTTTGGGACAGACACCTCTCAGTAGATATAACATGAGTTTAGGAGTCAGGGTTGGGGACAGACACCTCTCAGTAGATATAACATGAGTTTAGGAGTCAGGGTTTGGGACAGACACCTCTCAGTAGATATAACATGAAGTTTAGGAGTCAGGGTTTGGGACAGACACCTCTCAATAATAACATGAAGTTTAGGAGTCAGGGTTTGGGACAGACACCTCTCAATAATAACATGAAGTTTAGGAGTCAGGGTTTGGGACAGACACCTCTCAATAATAACATGAAGTTTAGGAGTCAGGGTTTGGGACAGACACCTCTCAGTAGATATAACATGAGTTTAGGAGTCAGGGTTTGGGACAGACACCTCTCAGTAGATATAACATGAGTTTAGGAGTCAGGGTTTGGGACAGACACCTCTCAGTAGATATAACATGAGTTTAGGAGTCAGGGTTTGGGACAGACACCTCTCAGTAGATATAACATGAAGTTTAGGAGTCAGGGTTTGGGACAGACACCTCTCAGTAGATATAACATGAGTTTAGGAGTCAGGGTTTGGGACAGACACCTCTCAGTAGATATAACATGAGTTTAGGAGTCAGGGTTTGGGACAGACACCTCTCAATAATAACATGAAGTTTAGGAGTCAGGGTTTGGGACAGACACATCTCAGTAGATATAACATGAGTTTAGGAGTCAGGGTTTGGGACAGACACCTCTCAGTAGATATAACATGAAGTTTAGGAGTCAGGGTTTGGGACAGACACCTCTCAATAATAACATGAAGTTTAGGAGTCAGGGTTTGGGACAGACACCTCTCAATAATAACATGAAGTTTAGGAGTCAGGGTTTGGGACAGACACCTCTCAGTAGATATAACATGAAGTTTAGGAGTCAGGGTTTGGGACAGACACCTCTCTGTAGATATAACATGAGTTTAGGAGTCAGGGTTTGGGACAGACACCTCTCAGTAGATATAACATGAGTTTAGGCGTCAGGGTTTGGGACAGACACCTCTCAGTAGATATAACATGAGTTTAGGAGTCAGGGTTGGGGACAGACACCTCTCAGTAGATATAACATGAGTTTAGGAGTCAGGGTTGGGGACAGACACCTCTCAGTAGATATAACATGAGTTTAGGAGTCAGGGTTGGGGACAGACGCCTCTCAGTAGATATAACATGAGTTTAGGAGTCAGGGTTTGGGACAGACACCTCTCAGTAGATATAACATGAGTTTAGGAGTCAGGGTTGGGGACAGATACCTCTCAGTAGATATAACATGAGTTTAGGAGTCAGGGTTGGGGACAGACACCTCTCAGTAGATATAACATGAGTTTAGGAGTCAGGGTTTGGGACAGACGCCTCTCAGTAGATATAACATGAGTTTAGGAGTCAGGGTTTGGGACAGACGCCTCTCAGTAGATATAACATGAGTTTAGGAGTCAGGGTTTGGGACAGACGCCTCTCAGTAGATATAACATGAGTTTAGGAGTCAGGGTTTGGGACAGACACCTCTCAGTAGATATAACATGAGTTTAGGAGTCAGGGTTTGGGACAGACACCTCTCAGTAGATATAACATGCGTTTAGGAGTCAGGGTTTGGGACAGACGCCTCTCAGTAGATATAACATGAGTTTAGGAGTCAGGGTTTGGGACAGACACCTCTCAGTAGATATAACATGAGTTTAGGAGTCAGGGTTTGGGACAGACACCTCTCAGTAGATATAACATGAGTTTAGGAGTCAGGGTTTGGGACAGACACCTCTCAGTAGATATAACATGAGTTTAGGAGTCAGGGTTTGGGACAGACACCTCTCAGTAGATATAACATGAGTTTAGGAGTCAGGGTTTGGGACAGACACCTCTCAGTAGATATAACATGAGTTTAGGAGTCAGGGTTTGGGACAGACACCTCTCAGTAGATATAACATGAAGTTTAGGAGTCAGGGTTTGGGACAGACACCTCTCAGTAGATATAACATGAAGTTTAGGAGTCAGGGTTTGGGACAGACACCTCTCAGTAGATATAACATGAGTTTAGGCGTCAGGGTTTGGGACAGACACCTCTCAGTAGATATAACATGAGTTTAGGAGTCAGGGTTTGGGACAGACACCTCTCAGTAGATATAACATGAAGTTTAGGAGTCAGGGTTTGGGACAGACACCTCTCAGTAGATATAACATGAAGTTTAGGAGTCAGGGTTTGGGACAGACACCTCTCAGTAGATATAACATGAGTTTAGGAGTCAGGGTTGGGGACAGACGCCTCTCAGTAGATATAATATGAGTTTAGGAGTCAGGGTTGGGGACAGACACCTCTCAGTAGATATAACATGAGTTTAGGAGTCAGGGTTGGGGACAGACGCCTCTCAGTAGATATAACATGAGTTTAGGAGTCAGGGTTTGGGACAGACACCTCTCAGTAGATATAACATGAGTTTAGGAGTCAGGGTTGGGGACAGATACCTCTCAGTAGATATAACATGAGTTTAGGAGTCAGGGTTGGGGACAGACACCTCTCAGTAGATATAACATGAGTTTAGGAGTCAGGGTTTGGGACAGACGCCTCTCAGTAGATATAACATGAGTTTAGGAGTCAGGGTTTGGGACAGACGCCTCTCAGTAGATATAACATGAGTTTAGGAGTCAGGGTTTGGGACAGACGCCTCTCAGTAGATATAACATGAGTTTAGGAGTCAGGGTTTGGGACAGACACCTCTCAGTAGATATAACATGAGTTTAGGAGTCAGGGTTTGGGACAGACACCTCTCAGTAGATATAACATGCGTTTAGGAGTCAGGGTTTGGGACAGACGCCTCTCAGTAGATATAACATGAGTTTAGGAGTCAGGGTTTGGGACAGACACCTCTCAGTAGATATAACATGAGTTTAGGAGTCAGGGTTTGGGACAGACACCTCTCAGTAGATATAACATGAGTTTAGGAGTCAGGGTTTGGGACAGACACCTCTCAGTAGATATAACATGAAGTTTAGGAGTCAGGGTTTGGGACAGACACCTCTCAATAATAACATGAAGTTTAGGAGTCAGGGTTTGGGACAGACACCTCTCAATAATAACATGAAGTTTAGGAGTCAGGGTTTGGGACAGACACCTCTCAGTAGATATAACATGAGTTTAGGAGTCAGGGTTTGGGACAGACACCTCTCAGTAGATATAACATGAAGTTTAGGAGTCAGGGTTTGGGACAGACACCTCTCAGTAGATATAACATGAGTTTAGGAGTCAGGGTTGGGGACAGACACCTCTCAGTAGATATAACATGAGTTTAGGAGTCAGGGTTTGGGACAGACACCTCTCAGTAGATATAACATGAGTTTAGGAGTCAGGGTTGGGGACAGACACCTTTCAATAATAACATGAGTTTAGGAGTCAGGGTTTGGGACAGACACCTCTCAATAATAACATGAGTTTAGGAGTCAGGGTTTGGGACAGACACCTCTCAATAATAACATGAAGTTTAGGAGTCAGGGTTTGGGACAGACACCTCTCAGTAGATATAACATGAGTTTAGGAGTCAGGGTTTGGGACAGACACCTCTCAGTAGATATAACATGAGTTTAGGAGTCAGGGTTGGGGACAGACACCTCTCAGTAGATATAACATGAGTTTAGGAGTCAGGGTTTGGGACAGACACCTCTCAGTAGATATAACATGAAGTTTAGGAGTCAGGGTTTGGGACAGACACCTCTCAATAATAACATGAAGTTTAGGAGTCAGGGTTTGGGACAGACACCTCTCAATAATAACATGAAGTTTAGGAGTCAGGGTTTGGGACAGACACCTCTCAATAATAACATGAAGTTTAGGAGTCAGGGTTTGGGACAGACACCTCTCAGTAGATATAACATGAGTTTAGGAGTCAGGGTTTGGGACAGACACCTCTCAGTAGATATAACATGAGTTTAGGAGTCAGGGTTTGGGACAGACACCTCTCAGTAGATATAACATGAGTTTAGGAGTCAGGGTTTGGGACAGACACCTCTCAGTAGATATAACATGAAGTTTAGGAGTCAGGGTTTGGGACAGACACCTCTCAGTAGATATAACATGAGTTTAGGAGTCAGGGTTTGGGACAGACACCTCTCAGTAGATATAACATGAGTTTAGGAGTCAGGGTTTGGGACAGACACCTCTCAATAATAACATGAAGTTTAGGAGTCAGGGTTTGGGACAGACACCTCTCAGTAGATATAACATGAGTTTAGGAGTCAGGGTTTGGGACAGACACCTCTCAGTAGATATAACATGAAGTTTAGGAGTCAGGGTTTGGGACAGACACCTCTCAATAATAACATGAAGTTTAGGAGTCAGGGTTTGGGACAGACACCTCTCAATAATAACATGAAGTTTAGGAGTCAGGGTTTGGGACAGACACCTCTCAGTAGATATAACATGAAGTTTAGGAGTCAGGGTTTGGGACAGACACCTCTCAGTAGATATAACATGAGTTTAGGAGTCAGGGTTTGGGACAGACACCTCTCAGTAGATATAACATGAGTTTAGGAGTCAGGGTTTGGGACAGACACCTCTCAGTAGATATAACATGAGTTTAGGAGTCAGGGTTGGGGACAGACGCCTCTCAGTAGATATAACATGAGTTTAGGAGTCAGGGTTGGGGACAGACACCTCTCAGTAGATATAACATGAGTTTAGGAGTCAGGGTTTGGGACAGACACCTCTCAGTAGATATAACATGAGTTTAGGAGTCAGGGTTGGGGACAGATACCTCTCAGTAGATATAACATGAAGTTTAGGAGTCAGGGTTTGGGACAGACACCTCTCAGTAGATATAACATGAAGTTTAGGAGTCAGGGTTTGGGACAGACACCTCTCAGTAGATATAACATGAGTTTAGGAGTCAGGGTTGGGGACAGACACCTCTCAGTAGATATAACATGAAGTTTAGGAGTCAGGGTTTGGGACAGACACCTCTCAATAATAACATGAAGTTTAGGAGTCAGGGTTTGGGACAGACACCTCTCAATAATAACATGAAGTTTAGGAGTCAGGGTTTGGGACAGACACCTCTCAGTAGATATAACATGAAGTTTAGGAGTCAGGGTTTGGGACAGACACCTCTCAGTAGATATAACATGAGTTTAGGAGTCAGGGTTTGGGACAGACACCTCTCAATAATAACATGAAGTTTAGGAGTCAGGGTTTGGGACAGACACCTCTCAATAATAACATGAAGTTTAGGAGTCAGGGTTTGGGACAGACACCTCTCAGTAGATATAACATGAAGTTTAGGAGTCAGGGTTTGGGACAGACACCTCTCAGTAGATATAACATGAGTTTAGGAGTCAGGGTTTGGGACAGACACCTCTCAATAATAACATGAAGTTTAGGAGTCAGGGTTTGGGACAGACACCTCTCAGTAGATATAACATGAGTTTAGGAGTCAGGGTTTGGGACAGACACCTCTCAGTAGATATAACATGAAGTTTAGGAGTCAGGGTTTGGGACAGACACCTCTCAATAATAACATGAAGTTTAGGAGTCAGGGTTTGGGACAGACACCTCTCAATAATAACATGAAGTTTAGGAGTCAGGGTTTGGGACAGACACCTCTCAGTAGATATAACATGAAGTTTAGGAGTCAGGGTTTGGGACAGACACCTCTCAGTAGATATAACATGAGTTTAGGAGTCAGGGTTTGGGACAGACACCTCTCAGTAGATATAACATGAGTTTAGGCGTCAGGGTTTGGGACAGACACCTCTCAGTAGATATAACATGAGTTTAGGAGTCAGGGTTTGGGACAGACACCTCTCAGTAGATATAACATGAGTTTAGGAGTCAGGGTTTGGGACAGACACCTCTCAGTAGATATAACATGAGTTTAGGAGTCAGGGTTTGGGACAGACACCTCTCAGTAGATATAACATGAGTTTAGGAGTCAGGGTTGGGGACAGATACCTCTCAGTAGATATAACATGAAGTTTAGGAGTCAGGGTTTGGGACAGACACCTCTCAGTAGATATAACATGAAGTTTAGGAGTCAGGGTTTGGGACAGACACCTCTCAGTAGATATAACATGAGTTTAGGAGTCAGGGTTGGGGACAGACACCTCTCAGTAGATATAACATGAGTTTAGGAGTCAGGGTTTGGGACAGACACCTCTCAGTAGATATAACATGAAGTTTAGGAGTCAGGGTTTGGGACAGACACCTCTCAATAATAACATGAAGTTTAGGAGTCAGGGTTTGGGACAGACACCTCTCAATAATAACATGAAGTTTAGGAGTCAGGGTTTGGGACAGACACCTCTCAGTAGATATAACATGAAGTTTAGGAGTCAGGGTTTGGGACAGACACCTCTCAGTAGATATAACGTGAGTTTAGGAGTCAGGGTTTGGGACAGACACCTCTCAGTAGATATAACATGAGTTTAGGAGTCAGGGTTTGGGACAGACACCTCTCAGTAGATATAACATGAGTTTAGGAGTCAGGGTTTGGGACAGACACCTCTCAGTAGATATAACATGAGTTTAGGAGTCAGGGTTTGGGACAGACACCTCTCAGTAGATATAACATGAGTTTAGGAGTCAGGGTTTGGGACAGACACCTCTCAGTAGATATAACATGAGTTTAGGAGTCAGAGTTGGGGACAGATACCTCTCAGTAGATATAACATGAAGTTTAGGAGTCAGGGTTTGGGACAGACACCTCTCAGTAGATATAACATGAAGTTTAGGAGTCAGGGTTTGGGACAGACACCTCTCAGTAGATATAACATGAGTTTAGGAGTCAGGGTTGGGGACAGACACCTCTCAGTAGATATAACATGAGTTTAGGAGTCAGGGTTTGGGACAGACACCTCTCAGTAGATATAACATGAAGTTTAGGAGTCAGGGTTTGGGACAGACACCTCTCAGTAGATATAACATGAGTTTAGGAGTCAGGGTTGGGGACAGACACCTCTCAATAATAACATGAGTTTAGGAGTCAGGGTTTGGGACAGACACCTCTCAATAATAACATGAGTTTAGGAGTCAGGGTTTGGGACAGACACCTCTCAATAATAACATGAAGTTTAGGAGTCAGGGTTTGGGACAGACACCTCTCATTAGATATAACATGAGTTTAGGAGTCAGGGTTTGGGACAGACACCTCTCAGTAGATATAACATGAGTTTAGGAGTCAGGGTTGGGGACAGACACCTCTCAGTAGATATAACATGAGTTTAGGAGTCAGGGTTTGGGACAGACACCTCTCAGTAGATATAACATGTAGTTTAGGAGTCAGGGTTGGGGACAGACACCTCTCAGTAGATATAAAATGTAGTTTAGGAGTCAGGGTTGGGCACAGACACCTCTCAGTAGATATAACATGTAGTTTAGGAGTCAGGGTTTGGGACAGACACCTCTCAGTAGATATAACATGAGTTTAGGAGTCAGGGTTGGGGACAGACACCTTTCAATAATAACATGAGTTTAGGAGTCAGGGTTTGGGACAGACACCTCTCAATAATAACATGCGTTTAGGAGTCAGGGTTTGGGACAGACACCTCTCAATAATAACATGAAGTTTAGGAGTCAGGGTTTGGGACAGACACCTCTCAGTAGATATAACATGAGTTTAGGAGTCAGGGTTTGGGACAGACACCTCTCAGTAGATATAACATGAGTTTAGGAGTCAGGGTTTGGGACAGACACCTCTCAGTAGATATAACATGAGTTTAGGAGTCAGGGTTGGGGACAGACACCTCTCAGTAGATATAACATGAGTTTAGGAGTCAGGGTTAGGGACAGACACCTCTCAGTAGATATAACATGTAGTTTAGGAGTCAGGGTTGGGGACAGACACCTCTCAGTAGATATAACATGTAGTTTAGGAGTCAGGGTTTGGGACAGACACCTCTCAATAATAACATGAAGTTTAGGAGTCAGGGTTTGGGACAGACACCTCTCAGTAGATATAACATGAAGTTTAGGAGTCAGGGTTTGGGACAGACACCTCTCAGTAGATATAACATGAGTTTAGGAGTCAGGGTTTGGGACAGACACCTCTCAGTAGATATAACATGAGTTTAGGAGTCAGGGTTTGGGACAGACACCTCTCAGTAGATATAACATGAGTTTAGGAGTCAGGGTTTGGGACAGACACCTCTCAGTAGATATAACATGAGTTTAGGAGTCAGGGTTTGGGACAGACACCTCTCAGTAGATATAACATGAGTTTAGGAGTCAGGGTTTGGGACAGACACCTCTCAGTAGATATAACATGAGTTTAGGAGTCAGAGTTGGGGACAGACACCTCTCAGTAGATATAACATGAGTTTAGGAGTCAGGGTTTGGGACAGACACCTCTCAGTAGATATAACATGAAGTTTAGGAGTCAGGGTTTGGGACAGACACCTCTCAGTAGATATAACATGAGTTTAGGAGTCAGGGTTGGGGACAGACACCTCTCAGTAGATATAACATGAGTTTAGGAGTCAGGGTTGGGGACAGACACCTCTCAATAACATGAGTTTAGGAGTCAGGGTTTGGGACAGACACCTCTCAATAATAACATGAGTTTAGGAGTCAGGGTTTGGGACAGACACCTCTCAATAATAACATGAAGTTTAGGAGTCAGGGTTTGGGACAGACACCTCTCATTAGATATAACATGAGTTTAGGAGTCAGGGATTGGGACAGACACCTCTCAGTAGATATAACATGAGTTTAGGAGTCAGGGTTGGGGACAGACACCTCTCAGTAGATATAACATGAGTTTAGGAGTCAGGGTTTGGGACAGACACCTCTCAGTAGATATAACATGTAGTTTAGGAGTCAGGGTTGGGGACAGACACCTCTCAGTAGATATAAAATGTAGTTTAGGAGTCAGGGTTGGGCACAGACACCTCTCAGTAGATATAACATGTAGTTTAGGAGTCAGGGTTTGGGACAGACACCTCTCAGTAGATATAACATGAGTTTAGGAGTCAGGGTTGGGGACAGACACCTTCAATAATAACATGAGTTTAGGAGTCAGGGTTTGGGACAGACACCTCTCAATAATAACATGCGTTTAGGAGTCAGGGTTTGGGACAGACACCTCTCAATAATAACATGAAGTTTAGGAGTCAGGGTTTGGGACAGACACCTCTCAGTAGATATAACATGAGTTTAGGAGTCAGGGTTTGGGACAGACACCTCTCAGTAGATATAACATGAGTTTAGGAGTCAGGGTTTGGGACAGACACCTCTCAGTAGATATAACATGAGTTTAGGAGTCAGGGTTGGGGACAGACACCTCTCAGTAGATATAACATGAGTTTAGGAGTCAGGGTTGGGGACAGACACCTCTCAGTAGATATAACATGTAGTTTAGGAGTCAGGGTTGGGGACAGACACCTCTCAGTAGATCTAACATGTAGTTTAGGAGTCAGGGTTTGGGACAGACACCTCTCAGTAGATATAACATGAGTTTAGGAGTCAGGGTTTGGGACAGACACCTCTCAGTAGATATAACATGAGTTTAGGAGTCAGGGTTTGGGACAGACACCTCTCAGTAGATATAACATGAAGTTTAGGAGTCAGGGTTTGGGACAGACACCTCTCAATAATAACATGAAGTTTAGGAGGCAGGGTTTGGGACAGACACCTCTCAGTAGATATAACATGAGTTTAGGAGTCAGGGTTGGGGACAGACACCTCTCAGTAGATATAACATGAGTTTAGGAGTCAGGGTTTGGGACAGACACCTCTCAGTAGATATAACATGTAGTTTAGGAGTCAGGGTTGGGGACAGACACCTCTCAGTAGATATAACATGAGTTTAGGAGTCAGGGTTGGGGACAGACACCTCTCAGTAGATATAACATGAGTTTAGGAGTCAGGGTTGGGGACAGACACCTCTCAGTAGATATAACATGAGTTTAGGAGTCAGGGTTGGGGACAGACACCTCTCAATAATAACATGAGTTTAGGAGTCAGGGTTTGGGACAGACACCTCTCAATAATAACATGAGTTTAGGAGTCAGGGTTTGGGACAGACACCTCTCAATAATAACATGAAGTTTAGGAGTCAGGGTTTGGGACAGACACCTCTCATTAGATATAACATGAGTTTAGGAGTCAGGGATTGGGACAGACACCTCTCAGTAGATATAACATGAGTTTAGGAGTCAGGGTTGGGGACAGACACCTCTCAGTAGATATAACATGAGTTTAGGAGTCAGGGTTTGGGACAGACACCTCTCAGTAGATATAACATGTAGTTTAGGAGTCAGGGTTGGGGACAGACACCTCTCAGTAGATATAAAATGTAGTTTAGGAGTCAGGGTTGGGCACAGACACCTCTCAGTAGATATAACATGTAGTTTAGGAGTCAGGGTTTGGGACAGACACCTCTCAGTAGATATAACATGAGTTTAGGAGTCAGGGTTGGGGACAGACACCTTTCAATAATAACATGAGTTTAGGAGTCAGGGTTTGGGACAGACACCTCTCAATAATAACATGCGTTTAGGAGTCAGGGTTTGGGACAGACACCTCTCAATAATAACATGAAGTTTAGGAGTCAGGGTTTGGGACAGACACCTCTCAGTAGATATAACATGAGTTTAGGAGTCAGGGTTTGGGACAGACACCTCTCAGTAGATATAACATGAGTTTAGGAGTCAGGGTTTGGGACAGACACCTCTCAGTAGATATAACATGAGTTTAGGAGTCAGGGTTGGGGACAGACACCTCTCAGTAGATATAACATGAGTTTAGGAGTCAGGGTTGGGGACAGACACCTCTCAGTAGATATAACATGTAGTTTAGGAGTCAGGGTTGGGGACAGACACCTCTCAGTAGATCTAACATGTAGTTTAGGAGTCAGGGTTTGGGACAGACACCTCTCAGTAGATATAACATGAGTTTAGGAGTCAGGGTTTGGGACAGACACCTCTCAGTAGATATAACATGAGTTTAGGAGTCAGGGTTTGGGACAGACACCTCTCAGTAGATATAACATGAAGTTTAGGAGTCAGGGTTTGGGACAGACACCTCTCAATAATAACATGAAGTTTAGGAGGCAGGGTTTGGGACAGACACCTCTCAGTAGATATAACATGAGTTTAGGAGTCAGGGTTTGGGACAGACACCTCTCAGTAGATATAACATGAGTTTAGGAGTCAGGGTTTGGGACAGACACCTCTCAGTAGATATAACATGTAGTTTAGGAGTCAGGGTTGGGGACAGACACCTCTCAGTAGATATAACATGTAGTTTAGGAGTCAGGGTTTGGGACAGACACCTCTCAGTAGATATAACATGAGTTTAGGAGTCAGGGTTGGGGACAGACACCTCTCAATAATAACATGAGTTTAGGAGTCAGGGTTTGGGACAGACACCTCTCAATAATAACATGAAGTTTAGGAGTCAGGGTTTGGGACAGACACCTCTCAGTAGATATAACATGAGTTTAGGAGTCAGGGTTTGGGACAGACACCTCTCAGTAGATATAACATGAGTTTAGGAGTCAGGGTTTGGGACAGACACCTCTCAGTAGATATAACATGAGTTTAGGAGTCAGGGTTGGGGACAGACACCTCTCAGTAGATATAACATGAGTTTAGGAGTCAGGGTTGGGGACAGACACCTCTCAGTAGATATAACATGTAGTTTAGGAGTCAGGGTTGGGGACAGACACCTCTCAGTAGATCTAACATGTAGTTCAGGAGTCAGGGTTTGGGACAGACACCTCTCAGTAGATATAACATGAGTTTAGGAGGCAGGGTTTGGGACAGACACCTCTCAGTAGATATAACATGAAGTTTAGGAGTCAGGGTTTGGGACAGACACCTCTCAATAATAACATGAAGTTTAGGAGTCAGGGTTTGGGACAGACACCTCTCAGTAGATATAACATGAGTTTAGGAGTCAGGGTTTGGGACAGACACCTCTCAGTAGATATAACATGCGTTTAGGAGTCAGGGTTTGGGACAGACGCCTCTCAGTAGATATAACATGAGTTTAGGAGTCAGGGTTTGGGACAGACACCTCTCAGTAGATATAACATGAGTTTAGGAGTCAGGGTTTGGGACAGACACCTCTCAGTAGATATAACATGAGTTTAGGAGTCAGGGTTTGGGACAGACACCTCTCAGTAGATATAACATGAGTTTAGGAGTCAGGGTTTGGGACAGACACCTCTCAGTAGATATAACATGAGTTTAGGAGTCAGGGTTTGGGACAGACACCTCTCAGTAGATATAACATGAGTTTAGGAGTCAGGGTTTGGGACAGACACCTCTCAGTAGATATAACATGAAGTTTAGGAGTCAGGGTTTGGGACAGACACCTCTCAGTAGATATAACATGAAGTTTAGGAGTCAGGGTTTGGGACAGACACCTCTCAGTAGATATAACATGAGTTTAGGCGTCAGGGTTTGGGACAGACACCTCTCAGTAGATATAACATGAGTTTAGGAGTCAGGGTTTGGGACAGACACCTCTCAGTAGATATAACATGAAGTTTAGGAGTCAGGGTTTGGGACAGACACCTCTCAGTAGATATAACATGAAGTTTAGGAGTCAGGGTTTGGGACAGACACCTCTCAGTAGATATAACATGAGTTTAGGAGTCAGGGTTGGGGACAGACGCCTCTCAGTAGATATAATATGAGTTTAGGAGTCAGGGTTGGGGACAGACACCTCTCAGTAGATATAACATGAGTTTAGGAGTCAGGGTTTGGGACAGACGCCTCTCAGTAGATATAACATGAGTTTAGGAGTCAGGGTTTGGGACAGACACCTCTCAGTAGATATAACATGAGTTTAGGAGTCAGGGTTTGGGACAGACACCTCTCAGTAGATATAACATGCGTTTAGGAGTCAGGGTTTGGGACAGACACCTCTCAGTAGATATAACATGAGTTTAGGAGTCAGGGTTTGGGACAGACACCTCTCAGTAGATATAACATGAGTTTAGGAGTCAGGGTTTGGGACAGACACCTCTCAGTAGATATAACATGAGTTTAGGAGTCAGGGTTTGGGACAGACACCTCTCAGTAGATATAACATGAAGTTTAGGAGGCAGGGTTTGGGACAGACACCTCTCAATAATAACATGAAGTTTAGGAGTCAGGGTTTGGGACAGACACCTCTCAATAATAACATGAAGTTTAGGAGTCAGGGTTTGGGACAGACACCTCTCAGTAGATATAACATGAGTTTAGGAGTCAGGGTTTGGGACAGACACCTCTCAGTAGATATAACATGAAGTTTAGGAGTCAGGGTTTGGGACAGACACCTCTCAGTAGATATAACATGAGTTTAGGAGTCAGGGTTGGGGACAGACACCTCTCAGTAGATATAACATGAGTTTAGGAGTCAGGGTTGGGGACAGACACCTCTCAGTAGATATAACATGAGTTTAGGAGTCAGGGTTTGGGACAGACACCTCTCAGTAGATATAACATGAAGTTTAGGAGTCAGGGTTTGGGACAGACACCTCTCAGTAGATATAACATGAGTTTAGGAGTCAGGGTTGGGGACAGACACCTCTCAGTAGATATAACATGTAGTTTAGGAGTCAGGGTTGGGGACAGACACCTTTCAATAATAACATGAGTTTAGGAGTCAGGGTTTGGGACAGACGCCTCTCAATAATAACATGAGTTTAGGAGTCAGGGTTTGGGACAGACACCTCTCAATAATAACATGAAGTTTAGGAGTCAGGGTTTGGGACAGACACCTCTCATTAGATATAACATGAGTTTAGGAGTCAGGGTTTGGGACAGACACCTCTCAGTAGATATAACGTGAGTTTAGGAGTCAGGGTTTGGGACAGACACCTCTCAGTAGATATAACATGAGTTTAGGAGTCAGGGTTGGGGACAGACACCTCTCAGTAGATATAACATGAGTTTAGGAGTCAGGGTTTGGGACAGACACCTCTCAGTAGATATAACATGTAGTTTAGGAGTCAGGGTTGGGGACAGACACCTCTCAGTAGATATAACATGTAGTTTAGGAGTCAGGGTTTGGGACAGACACCTCTCAGTAGATATAACATGAGTTTAGGAGTCAGGGTTGGGGACAGACACCTTTCAATAATAACATGAGTTTAGGAGTCAGGGTTTGGGACAGACACCTCTCAATAATAACATGAGTTTAGGAGTCAGGGTTTGGGACAGACACCTCTCAATAATAACATGAAGTTTAGGAGTCAGGGTTTGGGACAGACACCTCTCAGTAGATATAACATGAGTTTAGGAGTCAGGGTTTGGGACAGACACCTCTCAGTAGATATAACATGAGTTTAGGAGTCAGGGTTGGGGACAGACACCTCTCAGTAGATATAACATGAGTTTAGGAGTCAGGGTTTGGGACAGACACCTCTCAGTAGATATAACATGAAGTTTAGGAGTCAGGGTTTGGGACAGACACCTCTCAATAATAACATGAAGTTTAGGAGTCAGGGTTTGGGACAGACACCTCTCAATAATAACATGAAGTTTAGGAGTCAGGGTTTGGGACAGACACCTCTCAATAATAACATGAAGTTTAGGAGTCAGGGTTTGGGACAGACACCTCTCAGTAGATATAACATGAGTTTAGGAGTCAGGGTTTGGGACAGACACCTCTCAGTAGATATAACATGAGTTTAGGAGTCAGGGTTTGGGACAGACACCTCTCAGTAGATATAACATGAGTTTAGGAGTCAGGGTTTGGGACAGACACCTCTCAGTAGATATAACATGAAGTTTAGGAGTCAGGGTTTGGGACAGACACCTCTCAGTAGATATAACATGAGTTTAGGAGTCAGGGTTTGGGACAGACACCTCTCAGTAGATATAACATGAGTTTAGGAGTCAGGGTTTGGGACAGACACCTCTCAATAATAACATGAAGTTTAGGAGTCAGGGTTTGGGACAGACACATCTCAGTAGATATAACATGAGTTTAGGAGTCAGGGTTTGGGACAGACACCTCTCAGTAGATATAACATGAAGTTTAGGAGTCAGGGTTTGGGACAGACACCTCTCAATAATAACATGAAGTTTAGGAGTCAGGGTTTGGGACAGACACCTCTCAATAATAACATGAAGTTTAGGAGTCAGGGTTTGGGACAGACACCTCTCAGTAGATATAACATGAAGTTTAGGAGTCAGGGTTTGGGACAGACACCTCTCTGTAGATATAACATGAGTTTAGGAGTCAGGGTTTGGGACAGACACCTCTCAGTAGATATAACATGAGTTTAGGCGTCAGGGTTTGGGACAGACACCTCTCAGTAGATATAACATGAGTTTAGGAGTCAGGGTTGGGGACAGACACCTCTCAGTAGATAT
Source organism: Oncorhynchus tshawytscha (assembly GCF_018296145.1). Lineage (NCBI taxonomy): Eukaryota > Metazoa > Chordata > Actinopteri > Salmoniformes > Salmonidae > Oncorhynchus > Oncorhynchus tshawytscha. Next base: position 54,243,578 of record NC_056439.1, on the reverse strand, counting down.
AACATGAGTTTAGGAGTCAGGGTTGGGGACAGACACCTCTCAGTAGATATAACATGAGTTTAGGAGTCAGGGTTGGGGACAGACGCCTCTCAGTAGATATAACATGAGTTTAGGAGTCAGGGTTTGGGACAGACACCTCTCAGTAGATATAACATGAGTTTAGGAGTCAGGGTTGGGGACAGATACCTCTCAGTAGATATAACATGAGTTTAGGAGTCAGGGTTGGGGACAGACACCTCTCAGTAGATATAACATGAGTTTAGGAGTCAGGGTTTGGGACAGACGCCTCTCAGTAGATATAACATGAGTTTAGGAGTCAGGGTTTGGGACAGACGCCTCTCAGTAGATATAACATGAGTTTAGGAGTCAGGGTTTGGGACAGACGCCTCTCAGTAGATATAACATGAGTTTAGGAGTCAGGGTTTGGGACAGACACCTCTCAGTAGATATAACATGAGTTTAGGAGTCAGGGTTTGGGACAGACACCTCTCAGTAGATATAACATGCGTTTAGGAGTCAGGGTTTGGGACAGACGCCTCTCAGTAGATATAACATGAGTTTAGGAGTCAGGGTTTGGGACAGACACCTCTCAGTAGATATAACATGAGTTTAGGAGTCAGGGTTTGGGACAGACACCTCTCAGTAGATATAACATGAGTTTAGGAGTCAGGGTTTGGGACAGACACCTCTCAGTAGATATAACATGAGTTTAGGAGTCAGGGTTTGGGACAGACACCTCTCAGTAGATATAACATGAGTTTAGGAGTCAGGGTTTGGGACAGACACCTCTCAGTAGATATAACATGAGTTTAGGAGTCAGGGTTTGGGACAGACACCTCTCAGTAGATATAACATGAAGTTTAGGAGTCAGGGTTTGGGACAGACACCTCTCAGTAGATATAACATGAAGTTTAGGAGTCAGGGTTTGGGACAGACACCTCTCAGTAGATATAACATGAGTTTAGGCGTCAGGGTTTGGGACAGACACCTCTCAGTAGATATAACATGAGTTTAGGAGTCAGGGTTTGGGACAGACACCTCTCAGTAGATATAACATGAAGTTTAGGAGTCAGGGTTTGGGACAGACACCTCTCAGTAGATATAACATGAAGTTTAGGAGTCAGGGTTTGGGACAGACACCTCTCAGTAGATATAACATGAGTTTAGGAGTCAGGGTTGGGGACAGACGCCTCTCAGTAGATATAATATGAGTTTAGGAGTCAGGGTTGGGGACAGACACCTCTCAGTAGATATAACATGAGTTTAGGAGTCAGGGTTGGGGACAGACGCCTCTCAGTAGATATAACATGAGTTTAGGAGTCAGGGTTTGGGACAGACACCTCTCAGTAGATATAACATGAGTTTAGGAGTCAGGGTTGGGGACAGATACCTCTCAGTAGATATAACATGAGTTTAGGAGTCAGGGTTGGGGACAGACACCTCTCAGTAGATATAACATGAGTTTAGGAGTCAGGGTTTGGGACAGACGCCTCTCAGTAGATATAACATGAGTTTAGGAGTCAGGGTTTGGGACAGACGCCTCTCAGTAGATATAACATGAGTTTAGGAGTCAGGGTTTGGGACAGACGCCTCTCAGTAGATATAACATGAGTTTAGGAGTCAGGGTTTGGGACAGACACCTCTCAGTAGATATAACATGAGTTTAGGAGTCAGGGTTTGGGACAGACACCTCTCAGTAGATATAACATGCGTTTAGGAGTCAGGGTTTGGGACAGACGCCTCTCAGTAGATATAACATGAGTTTAGGAGTCAGGGTTTGGGACAGACACCTCTCAGTAGATATAACATGAGTTTAGGAGTCAGGGTTTGGGACAGACACCTCTCAGTAGATATAACATGAGTTTAGGAGTCAGGGTTTGGGACAGACACCTCTCAGTAGATATAACATGAAGTTTAGGAGTCAGGGTTTGGGACAGACACCTCTCAATAATAACATGAAGTTTAGGAGTCAGGGTTTGGGACAGACACCTCTCAATAATAACATGAAGTTTAGGAGTCAGGGTTTGGGACAGACACCTCTCAGTAGATATAACATGAGTTTAGGAGTCAGGGTTTGGGACAGACACCTCTCAGTAGATATAACATGAAGTTTAGGAGTCAGGGTTTGGGACAGACACCTCTCAGTAGATATAACATGAGTTTAGGAGTCAGGGTTGGGGACAGACACCTCTCAGTAGATATAACATGAGTTTAGGAGTCAGGGTTTGGGACAGACACCTCTCAGTAGATATAACATGAGTTTAGGAGTCAGGGTTGGGGACAGACACCTTTCAATAATAACATGAGTTTAGGAGTCAGGGTTTGGGACAGACACCTCTCAATAATAACATGAGTTTAGGAGTCAGGGTTTGGGACAGACACCTCTCAATAATAACATGAAGTTTAGGAGTCAGGGTTTGGGACAGACACCTCTCAGTAGATATAACATGAGTTTAGGAGTCAGGGTTTGGGACAGACACCTCTCAGTAGATATAACATGAGTTTAGGAGTCAGGGTTGGGGACAGACACCTCTCAGTAGATATAACATGAGTTTAGGAGTCAGGGTTTGGGACAGACACCTCTCAGTAGATATAACATGAAGTTTAGGAGTCAGGGTTTGGGACAGACACCTCTCAATAATAACATGAAGTTTAGGAGTCAGGGTTTGGGACAGACACCTCTCAATAATAACATGAAGTTTAGGAGTCAGGGTTTGGGACAGACACCTCTCAATAATAACATGAAGTTTAGGAGTCAGGGTTTGGGACAGACACCTCTCAGTAGATATAACATGAGTTTAGGAGTCAGGGTTTGGGACAGACACCTCTCAGTAGATATAACATGAGTTTAGGAGTCAGGGTTTGGGACAGACACCTCTCAGTAGATATAACATGAGTTTAGGAGTCAGGGTTTGGGACAGACACCTCTCAGTAGATATAACATGAAGTTTAGGAGTCAGGGTTTGGGACAGACACCTCTCAGTAGATATAACATGAGTTTAGGAGTCAGGGTTTGGGACAGACACCTCTCAGTAGATATAACATGAGTTTAGGAGTCAGGGTTTGGGACAGACACCTCTCAATAATAACATGAAGTTTAGGAGTCAGGGTTTGGGACAGACACCTCTCAGTAGATATAACATGAGTTTAGGAGTCAGGGTTTGGGACAGACACCTCTCAGTAGATATAACATGAAGTTTAGGAGTCAGGGTTTGGGACAGACACCTCTCAATAATAACATGAAGTTTAGGAGTCAGGGTTTGGGACAGACACCTCTCAATAATAACATGAAGTTTAGGAGTCAGGGTTTGGGACAGACACCTCTCAGTAGATATAACATGAAGTTTAGGAGTCAGGGTTTGGGACAGACACCTCTCAGTAGATATAACATGAGTTTAGGAGTCAGGGTTTGGGACAGACACCTCTCAGTAGATATAACATGAGTTTAGGCGTCAGGGTTTGGGACAGACACCTCTCAGTAGATATAACATGAGTTTAGGAGTCAGGGTTGGGGACAGACACCTCTCAGTAGATATAACATGAGTTTAGGAGTCAGGGTTGGGGACAGACACCTCTCAGTAGATATAACATGAGTTTAGGAGTCAGGGTTTGGGACAGACACCTCTCAGTAGATATAACATGAGTTTAGGAGTCAGGGTTGGGGACAGATACCTCTCAGTAGATATAACATGAAGTTTAGGAGTCAGGGTTTGGGACAGACACCTCTCAGTAGATATAACATGAAGTTTAGGAGTCAGGGTTTGGGACAGACACCTCTCAGTAGATATAACATGAGTTTAGGAGTCAGGGTTGGGGACAGACACCTCTCAGTAGATATAACATGAAGTTTAGGAGTCAGGGTTTGGGACAGACACCTCTCAATAATAACATGAAGTTTAGGAGTCAGGGTTTGGGACAGACACCTCTCAATAATAACATGAAGTTTAGGAGTCAGGGTTTGGGACAGACACCTCTCAGTAGATATAACATGAAGTTTAGGAGTCAGGGTTTGGGACAGACACCTCTCAGTAGATATAACATGAGTTTAGGAGTCAGGGTTTGGGACAGACACCTCTCAATAATAACATGAAGTTTAGGAGTCAGGGTTTGGGACAGACACCTCTCAATAATAACATGAAGTTTAGGAGTCAGGGTTTGGGACAGACACCTCTCAGTAGATATAACATGAAGTTTAGGAGTCAGGGTTTGGGACAGACACCTCTCAGTAGATATAACATGAGTTTAGGAGTCAGGGTTTGGGACAGACACCTCTCAATAATAACATGAAGTTTAGGAGTCAGGGTTTGGGACAGACACCTCTCAGTAGATATAACATGAGTTTAGGAGTCAGGGTTTGGGACAGACACCTCTCAGTAGATATAACATGAAGTTTAGGAGTCAGGGTTTGGGACAGACACCTCTCAATAATAACATGAAGTTTAGGAGTCAGGGTTTGGGACAGACACCTCTCAATAATAACATGAAGTTTAGGAGTCAGGGTTTGGGACAGACACCTCTCAGTAGATATAACATGAAGTTTAGGAGTCAGGGTTTGGGACAGACACCTCTCAGTAGATATAACATGAGTTTAGGAGTCAGGGTTTGGGACAGACACCTCTCAGTAGATATAACATGAGTTTAGGCGTCAGGGTTTGGGACAGACACCTCTCAGTAGATATAACATGAGTTTAGGAGTCAGGGTTTGGGACAGACACCTCTCAGTAGATATAACATGAGTTTAGGAGTCAGGGTTTGGGACAGACACCTCTCAGTAGATATAACATGAGTTTAGGAGTCAGGGTTTGGGACAGACACCTCTCAGTAGATATAACATGAGTTTAGGAGTCAGGGTTGGGGACAGATACCTCTCAGTAGATATAACATGAAGTTTAGGAGTCAGGGTTTGGGACAGACACCTCTCAGTAGATATAACATGAAGTTTAGGAGTCAGGGTTTGGGACAGACACCTCTCAGTAGATATAACATGAGTTTAGGAGTCAGGGTTGGGGACAGACACCTCTCAGTAGATATAACATGAGTTTAGGAGTCAGGGTTTGGGACAGACACCTCTCAGTAGATATAACATGAAGTTTAGGAGTCAGGGTTTGGGACAGACACCTCTCAATAATAACATGAAGTTTAGGAGTCAGGGTTTGGGACAGACACCTCTCAATAATAACATGAAGTTTAGGAGTCAGGGTTTGGGACAGACACCTCTCAGTAGATATAACATGAAGTTTAGGAGTCAGGGTTTGGGACAGACACCTCTCAGTAGATATAACGTGAGTTTAGGAGTCAGGGTTTGGGACAGACACCTCTCAGTAGATATAACATGAGTTTAGGAGTCAGGGTTTGGGACAGACACCTCTCAGTAGATATAACATGAGTTTAGGAGTCAGGGTTTGGGACAGACACCTCTCAGTAGATATAACATGAGTTTAGGAGTCAGGGTTTGGGACAGACACCTCTCAGTAGATATAACATGAGTTTAGGAGTCAGGGTTTGGGACAGACACCTCTCAGTAGATATAACATGAGTTTAGGAGTCAGAGTTGGGGACAGATACCTCTCAGTAGATATAACATGAGTTTAGGAGTCAGGGTTTGGGACAGACACCTCTCAGTAGATATAACATGAAGTTTAGGAGTCAGGGTTTGGGACAGACACCTCTCAGTAGATATAACATGAGTTTAGGAGTCAGGGTTGGGGACAGACACCTCTCAGTAGATATAACATGAGTTTAGGAGTCAGGGTTTGGGACAGACACCTCTCAGTAGATATAACATGAAGTTTAGGAGTCAGGGTTTGGGACAGACACCTCTCAGTAGATATAACATGAGTTTAGGAGTCAGGGTTGGGGACAGACACCTCTCAATAATAACATGAGTTTAGGAGTCAGGGTTTGGGACAGACACCTCTCAATAATAACATGAGTTTAGGAGTCAGGGTTTGGGACAGACACCTCTCAATAATAACATGAAGTTTAGGAGTCAGGGTTTGGGACAGACACCTCTCATTAGATATAACATGAGTTTAGGAGTCAGGGTTTGGGACAGACACCTCTCAGTAGATATAACATGAGTTTAGGAGTCAGGGTTGGGGACAGACACCTCTCAGTAGATATAACATGAGTTTAGGAGTCAGGGTTTGGGACAGACACCTCTCAGTAGATATAACATGTAGTTTAGGAGTCAGGGTTGGGGACAGACACCTCTCAGTAGATATAAAATGTAGTTTAGGAGTCAGGGTTGGGCACAGACACCTCTCAGTAGATATAACATGTAGTTTAGGAGTCAGGGTTTGGGACAGACACCTCTCAGTAGATATAACATGAGTTTAGGAGTCAGGGTTGGGGACAGACACCTTTCAATAATAACATGAGTTTAGGAGTCAGGGTTTGGGACAGACACCTCTCAATAATAACATGCGTTTAGGAGTCAGGGTTTGGGACAGACACCTCTCAATAATAACATGAAGTTTAGGAGTCAGGGTTTGGGACAGACACCTCTCAGTAGATATAACATGAGTTTAGGAGTCAGGGTTTGGGACAGACACCTCTCAGTAGATATAACATGAGTTTAGGAGTCAGGGTTTGGGACAGACACCTCTCAGTAGATATAACATGAGTTTAGGAGTCAGGGTTGGGGACAGACACCTCTCAGTAGATATAACATGAGTTTAGGAGTCAGGGTTGGGGACAGACACCTCTCAGTAGATATAACATGTAGTTTAGGAGTCAGGGTTGGGGACAGACACCTCTCAGTAGATCTAACATGTAGTTTAGGAGTCAGGGTTTGGGACAGACACCTCTCAATAATAACATGAAGTTTAGGAGTCAGGGTTTGGGACAGACACCTCTCAGTAGATATAACATGAAGTTTAGGAGTCAGGGTTTGGGACAGACACCTCTCAGTAGATATAACATGAGTTTAGGAGTCAGGGTTTGGGACAGACACCTCTCAGTAGATATAACATGAGTTTAGGAGTCAGGGTTTGGGACAGACACCTCTCAGTAGATATAACATGAGTTTAGGAGTCAGGGTTTGGGACAGACACCTCTCAGTAGATATAACATGAGTTTAGGAGTCAGGGTTTGGGACAGACACCTCTCAGTAGATATAACATGAGTTTAGGAGTCAGGGTTTGGGACAGACACCTCTCAGTAGATATAACATGAGTTTAGGAGTCAGGGTTGGGGACAGACAGTACCTCTCAGTAGATATAACATGAAGTTTAGGAGTCAGGGTTTGGGACAGACACCTCTCAGTAGATATAACATGAGTTTAGGAGTCAGGGTTTGGGACAGACACCTCTCAGTAGATATAACATGAGTTTAGGAGTCAGGGTTGGGGACAGACACCTCTCAGTAGATATAACATGAGTTTAGGAGTCAGGGTTGGGGACAGACACCTCTCAATAATAACATGAGTTTAGGAGTCAGGGTTTGGGACAGACACCTCTCAATAATAACATGAGTTTAGGAGTCAGGGTTTGGGACAGACACCTCTCAATAATAACATGAAGTTTAGGAGTCAGGGTTTGGGACAGACACCTCTCATTAGATATAACATGAGTTTAGGAGTCAGGGATTGGGACAGACACCTCTCAGTAGATATAACATGAGTTTAGGAGTCAGGGTTGGGGACAGACACCTCTCAGTAGATATAACATGAGTTTAGGAGTCAGGGTTTGGGACAGACACCTCTCAGTAGATATAACATGTAGTTTAGGAGTCAGGGTTGGGGACAGACACCTCTCAGTAGATATAAAATGTAGTTTAGGAGTCAGGGTTGGGCACAGACACCTCTCAGTAGATATAACATGTAGTTTAGGAGTCAGGGTTTGGGACAGACACCTCTCAGTAGATATAACATGAGTTTAGGAGTCAGGGTTGGGGACAGACACCTTTCAATAATAACATGAGTTTAGGAGTCAGGGTTTGGGACAGACACCTCTCAATAATAACATGCGTTTAGGAGTCAGGGTTTGGGACAGACACCTCTCAATAATAACATGAAGTTTAGGAGTCAGGGTTTGGGACAGACACCTCTCAGTAGATATAACATGAGTTTAGGAGTCAGGGTTTGGGACAGACACCTCTCAGTAGATATAACATGAGTTTAGGAGTCAGGGTTTGGGACAGACACCTCTCAGTAGATATAACATGAGTTTAGGAGTCAGGGTTGGGGACAGACACCTCTCAGTAGATATAACATGAGTTTAGGAGTCAGGGTTGGGGACAGACACCTCTCAGTAGATATAACATGTAGTTTAGGAGTCAGGGTTGGGGACAGACACCTCTCAGTAGATCTAACATGTAGTTTAGGAGTCAGGGTTTGGGACAGACACCTCTCAGTAGATATAACATGAGTTTAGGAGTCAGGGTTTGGGACAGACACCTCTCAGTAGATATAACATGAGTTTAGGAGTCAGGGTTTGGGACAGACACCTCTCAGTAGATATAACATGAAGTTTAGGAGTCAGGGTTTGGGACAGACACCTCTCAATAATAACATGAAGTTTAGGAGGCAGGGTTTGGGACAGACACCTCTCAGTAGATATAACATGAGTTTAGGAGTCAGGGTTGGGGACAGACACCTCTCAGTAGATATAACATGAGTTTAGGAGTCAGGGTTTGGGACAGACACCTCTCAGTAGATATAACATGTAGTTTAGGAGTCAGGGTTGGGGACAGACACCTCTCAGTAGATATAACATGAGTTTAGGAGTCAGGGTTGGGGACAGACACCTCTCAGTAGATATAACATGAGTTTAGGAGTCAGGGTTGGGGACAGACACCTCTCAGTAGATATAACATGAGTTTAGGAGTCAGGGTTGGGGACAGACACCTCTCAATAATAACATGAGTTTAGGAGTCAGGGTTTGGGACAGACACCTCTCAATAATAACATGAGTTTAGGAGTCAGGGTTTGGGACAGACACCTCTCAATAATAACATGAAGTTTAGGAGTCAGGGTTTGGGACAGACACCTCTCATTAGATATAACATGAGTTTAGGAGTCAGGGTTTGGGACAGACACCTCTCAGTAGATATAACATGAGTTTAGGAGTCAGGGTTGGGGACAGACACCTCTCAGTAGATATAACATGAGTTTAGGAGTCAGGGTTTGGGACAGACACCTCTCAGTAGATATAACATGTAGTTTAGGAGTCAGGGTTGGGGACAGACACCTCTCAGTAGATATAAAATGTAGTTTAGGAGTCAGGGTTGGGCACAGACACCTCTCAGTAGATATAACATGTAGTTTAGGAGTCAGGGTTTGGGACAGACACCTCTCAGTAGATATAACATGAGTTTAGGAGTCAGGGTTGGGGACAGACACCTTTCAATAATAACATGAGTTTAGGAGTCAGGGTTTGGGACAGACACCTCTCAATAATAACATGCGTTTAGGAGTCAGGGTTTGGGACAGACACCTCTCAATAATAACATGAAGTTTAGGAGTCAGGGTTTGGGACAGACACCTCTCAGTAGATATAACATGAGTTTAGGAGTCAGGGTTTGGGACAGACACCTCTCAGTAGATATAACATGAGTTTAGGAGTCAGGGTTTGGGACAGACACCTCTCAGTAGATATAACATGAGTTTAGGAGTCAGGGTTGGGGACAGACACCTCTCAGTAGATATAACATGAGTTTAGGAGTCAGGGTTGGGGACAGACACCTCTCAGTAGATATAACATGTAGTTTAGGAGTCAGGGTTGGGGACAGACACCTCTCAGTAGATCTAACATGTAGTTTAGGAGTCAGGGTTTGGGACAGACACCTCTCAGTAGATATAACATGAGTTTAGGAGTCAGGGTTTGGGACAGACACCTCTCAGTAGATATAACATGAGTTTAGGAGTCAGGGTTTGGGACAGACACCTCTCAGTAGATATAACATGAAGTTTAGGAGTCAGGGTTTGGGACAGACACCTCTCAATAATAACATGAAGTTTAGGAGGCAGGGTTTGGGACAGACACCTCTCAGTAGATATAACATGAGTTTAGGAGTCAGGGTTGGGGACAGACACCTCTCAGTAGATATAACATGAGTTTAGGAGTCAGGGTTTGGGACAGACACCTCTCAGTAGATATAACATGTAGTTTAGGAGTCAGGGTTGGGGACAGACACCTCTCAGTAGATATAACATGTAGTTTAGGAGTCAGGGTTTGGGACAGACACCTCTCAGTAGATATAACATGAGTTTAGGAGTCAGGGTTGGGGACAGACACCTCTCAATAATAACATGAGTTTAGGAGTCAGGGTTTGGGACAGACACCTCTCAATAATAACATGAAGTTTAGGAGTCAGGGTTTGGGACAGACACCTCTCAGTAGATATAACATGAGTTTAGGAGTCAGGGTTTGGGACAGACACCTCTCAGTAGATATAACATGAGTTTAGGAGTCAGGGTTTGGGACAGACACCTCTCAGTAGATATAACATGAGTTTAGGAGTCAGGGTTGGGGACAGACACCTCTCAGTAGATATAACATGAGTTTAGGAGTCAGGGTTGGGGACAGACACCTCTCAGTAGATATAACATGTAGTTTAGGAGTCAGGGTTGGGGACAGACACCTCTCAGTAGATATAACATGTAGTTTAGGAGTCAGGGTTTGGGACAGACACCTCTCAGTAGATATAACATGAGTTTAGGAGTCAGGGTTTGGGACAGACACCTCTCAGTAGATATAACATGAGTTTAGGAGTCAGGGTTTGGGACAGACACCTCTCAATAATAACATGAAGTTTAGGAGTCAGGGTTTGGGACAGACACCTCTCAGTAGATATAACATGAGTTTAGGAGTCAGGGTTTGGGACAGACACCTCTCAGTAGATATAACATGAGTTTAGGAGTCAGGGTTTGGGACAGACACCTCTCAGTAGATATAACATGAGTTTAGGAGTCAGGGTTTGGGACAGACACCTCTCAGTAGATATAACATGAGTTTAGGAGTCAGGGTTGGGGACAGACACCTCTCAGTAGATATAACATGAGTTTAGGAGTCAGGGTTGGGGACAGACACCTCTCAGTAGATATAACATGTAGTTTAGGAGTCAGGGTTGGGGACAGACACCTCTCAATAATAACATGAAGTTTAGGAGGCAGGGTTTGGGACAGACACCTCTCAGTAGATATAACATGAGTTTAGGAGTCAGGGTTGGGGACAGACACCTCTCAGTAGATATAACATGAGTTTAGGAGTCAGGGTTTGGGACAGACACCTCTCAGTAGATATAACATGTAGTTTAGGAGTCAGGGTTGGGGACAGACACCTCTCAGTAGATATAACATGAGTTTAGGAGTCAGGGTTTGGGACAGACACCTCTCAGTAGATATAACATGAGTTTAGGAGTCAGGGTTGGGGACAGACACCTTTCAATAATAACATGAGTTTAGGAGTCAGGGTTTGGGACAGACACCTCTCAATAATAACATGAGTTTAGGAGTCAGGGTTTGGGACAGACACCTCTCAATAATAACATGAAGTTTAGGAGTCAGGGTTTGGGACAGACACCTCTCAGTAGATATAACATGAGTTTAGGAGTCAGGGTTGGGGACAGACACCTCTCAGTAGATATAACATGAGTTTAGGAGTCAGGGTTGGGGACAGACACCTCTCAGTAGATATAACATGTAGTTTAGGAGTCAGGGTTGGGGACAGACACCTCTCAGTAGATCTAACATGTAGTTTAGGAGTCAGGGTTTGGGACAGACACCTCTCAGTAGATATAACATGAGTTTAGGAGTCAGGGTTTGGGACAGACACCTCTCAGTAGATATAACATGAGTTTAGGAGTCAGGGTTTGGGACAGACACCTCTCAGTAGATATAACATGAAGTTTAGGAGTCAGGGTTTGGGACAGACACCTCTCAATAATAACATGAAGTTTAGGAGGCAGGGTTTGGGACAGACACCTCTCAGTAGATATAACATGAGTTTAGGAGTCAGGGTTGGGGACAGACACCTCTCAGTAGATATAACATGAGTTTAGGAGTCAGGGTTTGGGACAGACACCTCTCAGTAGATATAACATGTAGTTTAGGAGTCAGGGTTGGGGACAGACACCTCTCAGTAGATATAACATGTAGTTTAGGAGTCAGGGTTTGGGACAGACACCTCTCAGTAGATATAACATGAGTTTAGGAGTCAGGGTTGGGGACAGACACCTTTCAATAATAACATGAGTTTAGGAGTCAGGGTTTGGGACAGACACCTCTCAATAATAACATGAAGTTTAGGAGTCAGGGTTTGGGACAGACACCTCTCAGTAGATATAACATGAGTTTAGGAGTCAGGGTTTGGGACAGACACCTCTCAGTAGATATAACATGAGTTTAGGAGTCAGGGTTTGGGACAGACACCTCTCAGTAGATATAACATGAGTTTAGGAGTCAGGGTTGGGGACAGACACCTCTCAGTAGATATAACATGAGTTTAGGAGTCAGGGTTGGGGACAGACACCTCTCAGTAGATATAACATGTAGTTTAGGAGTCAGGGTTGGGGACAGACACCTCTCAGTAGATCTAACATGTAGTTCAGGAGTCAGGGTTTGGGACAGACACCTCTCAGTAGATATAACATGAGTTTAGGAGTCAGGGTTTGGGACAGACACCTCTCAGTAGATATAACATGAAGTTTAGGAGTCAGGGTTTGGGACAGACACCTCTCAATAATAACATGAAGTTTAGGAGTCAGGGTTTGGGACAGACACCTCTCAGTAGATATAACATGAGTTTAGGAGTCAGGGTTTGGGACAGACACCTCTCAGTAGATATAACATGCAGTTTAGGAGTCAGGGTTTGGGACAGACACCTCTCAGTAGATATAACATGAGTTTAGGAGTCAGGGTTTGGGACAGACACCTCTCAGTAGATATAACATGAGTTTAGGAGTCAGGGTTGGGGACAGACACCTCTCAGTAGATATAACATGAGTTTAGGAGTCAGGGTTGGGGACAGACACCTCTCAGTAGATATAACATGTAGTTTAGGAGTCAGGGTTGGGGACAGACACCTCTCAGTAGATCTAACATGTAGTTTAGGAGTCAGGGTTTGGGACAGACACCTCCCAGTAGATATAACATGAGTTTAGGAGTCAGGGTTTGGGACAGACACCTCTCAGTAGATATAACATGAGTTTAGGAGTCAGGGTTTGGGACAGACACCTCTCAGTAGATATAACATGAAGTTTAGGAGTCAGGGTTTGGGACAGACACCTCTCAATAATAACATGAAGTTTAGGAGGCAGGGTTTGGGACAGACACCTCTCAGTAGATATAACATGAGTTTAGGAGTCAGGGTTGGGGACATACACCTCTCAGTAGATATAACATGAGTTTAGGAGTCAGGGTTTGGGACAGACACCTCTCAGTAGATATAACATGTAGTTTAGGAGTCAGGGTTGGGGACAGACACCTCTCAGTAGATATAACATGTAGTTTAGGAGTCAGGGTTTGGGACAGACACCTCTCAGTAGATATAACATGAGTTTAGGAGTCAGGGTTGGGGACAGACACCTTTCAATAATAACATGAGTTTAGGAGTCAGGGTTTGGGACAGACACCTCTCAATAATAACATGAGTTTAGGAGTCAGGGTTTGGGACAGACACCTCTCAATAATAACATGAAGTTTAGGAGTCAGGGTTTGGGACAGACACCTCTCAGTAGATATAACATGAGTTTAGGAGTCAGGGTTGGGGACAGACACCTCTCAGTAGATATAACATGAGTTTAGGAGTCAGGGTTGGGGACAGACACCTCTCAGTAGATATAACATGTAGTTTAGGAGTCAGGGTTGGGGACAGACACCTCTCAGTAGATCTAACATGTAGTTTAGGAGTCAGGGTTTGGGACAGACACCTCTCAGTAGATATAACATGAGTTTAGGAGTCAGGGTTTGGGACAGACACCTCTCAGTAGATATAACATGAGTTTAGGAGTCAGGGTTTGGGACAGACACCTCTCAGTAGATATAACATGAAGTTTAGGAGTCAGGGTTTGGGACAGACACCTCTCAATAATAACATGAAGTTTAGGAGGCAGGGTTTGGGACAGACACCTCTCAGTAGATATAACATGAGTTTAGGAGTCAGGGTTGGGGACAGACACCTCTCAGTAGATATAACATGAGTTTAGGAGTCAGGGTTTGGGACAGACACCTCTCAGTAGATATAACATGTAGTTTAGGAGTCAGGGTTGGGGACAGACACCTCTCAGTAGATATAACATGTAGTTTAGGAGTCAGGGTTTGGGACAGACACCTCTCAGTAGATATAACATGAGTTTAGGAGTCAGGGTTGGGGACAGACACCTTTCAATAATAACATGAGTTTAGGAGTCAGGGTTTGGGACAGACACCTCTCAATAATAACATGAAGTTTAGGAGTCAGGGTTTGGGACAGACACCTCTCAGTAGATATAACATGAGTTTAGGAGTCAGGGTTTGGGACAGACACCTCTCAGTAGATATAACATGAGTTTAGGAGTCAGGGTTTGGGACAGACACCTCTCAGTAGATATAACATGAGTTTAGGAGTCAGGGTTGGGGACAGACACCTCTCAGTAGATATAACATGAGTTTAGGAGTCAGGGTTGGGGACAGACACCTCTCAGTAGATATAACATGTAGTTTAGGAGTCAGGGTTGGGGACAGACACCTCTCAGTAGATCTAACATGTAGTTCAGGAGTCAGGGTTTGGGACAGACACCTCTCAGTAGATATAACATGAGTTTAGGAGTCAGGGTTTGGGACAGACACCTCTCAGTAGATATAACATGAAGTTTAGGAGTCAGGGTTTGGGACAGACACCTCTCAATAATAACATGAAGTTTAGGAGTCAGGGTTTGGGACAGACACCTCTCAGTAGATATAACATGAGTTTAGGAGTCAGGGTTTGGGACAGACACCTCTCAGTAGATATAACATGCAGTTTAGGAGTCAGGGTTTGGGACAGACACCTCTCAGTAGATATAACATGAGTTTAGGAGTCAGGGTTTGGGACAGACACCTCTCAGTAGATATAACATGAAGTTTATGAGTCAGGGTTTGGGACAGACACCTCTCAGTAGATATAACATGAGTTTAGGAGTCAGGGTTTGGGACAGACACCTCTCAATAATAACATGAAGTTTAGGAGTCAGGGTTTGGGACAGACACCTCTCAGTTGATATAACATGAAGTTTAGGAGTCAGGGTTTGGGACAGACACCTCTCATATTAATTTAACAATATGTTTGTTATTGCCTTTGATTGAATTAGAACATACTTTATCATGAAGTAATTAAATGTCCTACATTAACAGTAAATTAACAGTTAAAAAAAAATAATTGGTGGTTGGACAGCAAATGACACTACTTCAGTAGAAAAGCCATGAAGGGCCCTTTGAGCTGAACCCTATGGGCCCTAGTGCACTATGATGGACCCTTCTTTTGAGCTGAACCCTATGGGCCCTAGGTCACTATGAAGGGCCCTTCTTTTGAGCAGAACCCCATGGGCCCTAGTGCACTATGAAGGGCCCTTCTTTTGAGCAGAACCCTATGGGCCCTAGTGCACTATGAAGGGCCCTTCTTTTGAGCAGAACCCTATGGGCCCTAGTGCACTATGATGGACCCTTCTTTTGAGCAGAACCCTATGGGCCCTAGTGCACTATGATGGACCCTTCTTTTGAGCAGAACCCTATGGGACCTAGTGCACTATGATGGACCCTTCTTTTGAGCAGAACCCTATGGGCCCTAGTACGCTATGAAGGACCCTTCTTTTGAGCAGAACCCTATGGGCCCTAGTGCACTATGAAGGGCATAGGGGGCCATGTGGGTCTAGCAACATTCTGCAGACCAGGAAGCTCAGGGGAGGATAATCCTTTTAATGCTAGCCTTAATCACTAGAGGACTGTTGCCTTAATCACCAGAGAACTGCCCTTAATCACCAGAGAACTGCCCTTAATCAAGGACACTGTTACTGATCGAGATGGAAGGACCATATGACTCCACCAGACAGACGGACGGATGAACAGACGGACGAGCGGTTAGGCAGACAGTAAAAAACGCAGTCAGACAGACAGGCAGACAGTCAGACAGACAGACAGACAGACAGACAGACAGACAGACAGACAGACAGACAGACAGACAGACAGACAGACAGACAGACAGACAGACAGGCAGTCAGACAGACAGGCAGGCAGACAGACAGACAGACAGGCAGTCAGACAGACAGGCAGACAAGCAGACAGACAGGCAGTGAAGTTGTGTGTGTGTGTGTGTGTGTGTGTGTGTGTGTGTGTGTGTGTGTGTGTGTGTGTGTGTGTGTGTGTGTGTGTGTGTGTGTGTGTGTGTGTGTGTGTGTGTGTGTGTGTGTGTGTGTGTGTGTGTGTGTGTGTTTGTTTCTAACGAGACATCCTCTCTGGTTCCAGCTGAGGACTGCCAGCTGCTCTCCCAGATCCCCAAAGTACGCTGCCTGAGGAACGCCCGCCGAGAGGGTGAGTGTCAAATTAAATCAATTTACATTTGTGAAGAAAGTATGTGTGTGTTTGTAAATAAATAAATACATTTTGAATGACACAAATAAGTGTCATTCAAAAGTACAAAATAAAAAATCGATATAAAAATGTCTGATAAATGACTCACTGGATCAGAGAGTCTGTTAAATGACTCACTACTGTAGTGGCTCTGGATCAGAGTCTGTTAAATGACTCACTACTGTAGTGGCTCTGGATAAGAGAGTCTGTTAAATGACTCACTACTGTAGTGGCTCTGGATCAGAGTCTGTTAAATGACTCACTACTGTAGTGGCTCTGGATCAGAGAGTCTGCTAAATGACTCACTACTGTAGTGGCTCTGGATCAGAGAGTCTGTTAAATGACAGGGCAGCCCGTCAGGAAGTCCAGGACCCAGTTGCTCAAGGTGGCTCAAGATTAATGATGAGCTTGGAGGGCACTATGGTGCTGAATGCTGAGCTGTAGTCAATGAACAGCATTCTTAAATAGGTATTCCTCTTGTCCAGATGGGTTAGGGCAGTGTGCAGTGTGATTGTGATTGCGTCGTCTGTGGACCTATTTGGGCGGTAAGCAAATTGGAGTGGGTCTATGGTGTCAGGTAGGGTGGAGGTGATATGGTCCTTGACTAGGCTCTCTAAGCACTTCATGATGACGGAAGTGAGTGCTACGGGGGCGGTAGTCGTTTAGTTCAGTTGCTTTCTTGGCTACAGGTTACCTCATGTCCTATATCCCAAGAGAGCCATGATTCCGTGAAATATAAATAGAGTATGTTACAGTCACTAATGTCTCTCTGGAAGGAGATCCTTGGGAATACAGGCTGGGACAAGATGTTCAAAATGTCTGTGAAGAACTCTTGCCAGCTGGTCAGTGCTCTGAGAACGTGTCCTGTTATTCCGTCAGGCCAAGTGGCCTTTCGAAGAGTCTTATTCACATTGGAGAGCGAGATCACACAGTCGTTTGGGACAGCAGGGCCTCTCACGCCTGGTTCAGTGTTGTTTGGCTGGAAGCAAGAAGGCATTCAGCTTAGCTGACTCCTCTCCTCCAGCCCCCCTCCCCCTGTCCCTCTCCTCCAGCCCCCCTTGTCCCTCTCCTCCAGCCCCTCCCCACCCCCTGTCCCTCTCCTCAAGCCCCTCCACCCCCTGTCCCTCTCCTCCAGCCCCCCTGTCTCTCCTCCAGCCCCTCCCCACCCCCTGTCCCCCTGTCCCTCTCCTCCAGCCCCTCCCCACCCCTGTCCCCCTGTCCCTCTCCTCCAGCCCCCCTGTCTCTCCTCCAGCCCCTCCCCACACCCCCTGTCCCCCTGTCCCTCTCCTCCAGCCCCTCCCCACCCCCTGTCCCCCTGTCCCTCTCCTCCAGCCCCCCTGTCTCTCCTCCAGCCCCTCCCCACCCCCTGTCCCCCTGTCCCTCTCCTCCAGCCCCCCTGTCTCTCCTCCAGCCCCTCCCCACCCCTGTCCCTCTCCTCCAGCCCCCCTGTCTCTCCTCCAGCCCCTCCACCCCCCTGTCCCTCTCCTCCAGCCCCCTGTCTCTCCTCCAGCCCCTCCCCACCCCCTGTCCCCCTGTCCCTCTCCTCCAGCCCCCCTGTCTCTCCTCCAGCCCCTCCCCACCCCCTGTCCCTCTCCTCCAGCCCCCCCCTGTCTCTCCTCCAGCCCCTCCACACCCCCTGTCCCTCTCCTCCAGCCCCCTGTCTCTCCTCCAGCCCCTCCCCACCCCCTGTCCCTCTCCTCCAGCCCCCTGTCTCTCCTCCAGCCCCTCCACACCCCCTGTCCCTCTCTCCAGCCCCCTCCCTGTCTCTCCTCCAGCCCCCCTGTCTCTCCTCCAGCCCCTCCCCACCCCCTGTCCTCTCCTCCAGCCCCCCTGTCTCTCCTCCAGCCCCCCACACCCCTGTCCCTCTCCTCCAGCCCCCTGTCTCTCCTCCAGCCCCCCCTGTCTCTCCTCCAGCCCCTCCCCACCCCCTGTCCCTCTCCTCCAGCCCCCCTGTCTCTCCTCCAGCCCCCCTGTCCCTCTCCTCCAGCCCCCTGTCTCTCCTCCAGCCCCTCCCCACCCCCTGTCCCTCTCCTCCAGCCCCCTGTCTCCCTCCAGCCCCTCCACACCCCCTGTCCCTCTCCTCCAGCCCCCTGTCCCTCTCCTCCAGCCCCCTGTCTCTCCTCCAGCCCCTCCCCACCCCCTGTCCCTCTCCTCCAGCCCCCTGTCTCTCCTCCAGCCCCTCCCCACCCCCTGTCCCCCTGTCCCTCTCCTCCAGCCCCCCTGTCCCTCTCCTCCAGCCCCTCCCTGTCTCTCCTCCAGCCCCTCCACACACCCCTGTCCCTCTCCTCCAGCCCCCTGTCTCTCCTCCAGCCCCTCCCCACCCCCTGTCCCTCTCCTCCAGCCCCCTGTCTCTCCTCCAGCCCCTCCACACCCCCTGTCCCTCTCCTCCAGCCCCCTCCCTGTCTCTCCTCCAGCCCCCCTGTCTCTCCTCCAGCCCCTCCCACCCCCCTGTCCCTCTCCTCCAGCCCCCCTGTCTCTCCTCCAGCCCCCCTGTCCCTCTCCTCCAGCCCCCCTGTCTCTCCTCCAGCCCCACCCCCTGTCCCCCTGTCCCTCTCCTCCAGCCCCACCCCCTGTCCCTCTCCTCCAGCCCCACCCCTGTCCCTCTCCTCCAGCCCCCCTGTCTCTCCTCCAGCCCCTCCCCCACCCCCTGTCCCTCTCCTCCAGCCCCCTGTCTCTCCTCCAGCCCCCCTGTCCCTCTCCTCCAGCCCCCTGTCTCTCCTCCAGCCCCACCCCTGTCCCCCTGTCCCCCTGTCCCTCTCCTCCAGCCCCCCTGTCTCTCCTCCAGCCCCCTGTCCCTCTCCTCCAGCCCCTCCCCCCCCTGTCTCTCCTCCAGCCCCACCCCTGTCCCCCTGTCCCCCTGTCCCTCTCCTCCAGCCCCCTGTCTCTCCTCCAGCCCCCCTGTCCCTCTCCTCCAGCCCCTCCCCACCCCCTGTCCCTCTCCTCCAGCCCCCCTGTCCCTCTCCTCCAGCCCCCCTGTCCCTCTCCTCCAGCCCCCCCCTGTCCCTCTCCTCCAGCCCCCCTGTCCCTCTCCTCCAGCCCCCTGTCTCTCCTCCAGCCCCTCCCCTGTCCCTCTCCTCCAGCCCCCCTGTCTCTCCTCCAGCCCCTCCCCCTGTCCCTCTCCTCCAGCCCCTCCCTGTCTCTCCTCCAGCCCCCTGTCCCTCTCCTCCAGCCCCCTGTCCCTCTCCCCACCCCCTGTCCCCCTGTCCCTCTCCTCCAGCCCCTCCCCACCCCTGTCCCTCTCCTCCAGCCCCCCTGTCCCTCTCCTCCAGCCCCCCTGTCCCTCTCCTCCAGCCCCCCTGTCCCTCTCCTCCAGCCCCCCTGTCCCTCTCCTCCAGCCCCCCCTGTCTCTCCTCCAGCCCCTCCCCTGTCCCTCTCCTCCAGCCCCCCTGTCTCTCCTCCAGCCCCTCCCCTGTCCCTCTCCTCCAGCCCCTCCCTGTCTCTCCTCCAGCCCCCTGTCCCTCTCCTCCAGCCCCCTGTCCCTCTCCCCACCCCCTGTCCCCCTGTCCCTCTCCTCCAGCCCCTCCCCCTGTCCCTCTCCTCCAGCCCCCCTGTCTCTCCTCCAGCCCCTCCCCCACCCCCTGTCCCTCTCCTCCAGCCCCCCTGTCTCTCCTCCAGCCCCTCCACACCCCCTGTCCCTCTCCTCCAGCCCCCCCTGTCCCTCTCCTCCAGCCCCCTGTCTCTCCTCCAGCCCCTCCCCACCCCCTGTCCCCCTGTCCCTCTCCTCCAGCCCTCCCTGTCTCTCCTCCAGCCCCCCTGTCCCTCTCCTCCAGCCCCCCTGTCCCTCTCCCCCACCCCCTGTCCCCCTGTCCCTCTCCTCCAGCCCCTCCCCACCCCCTGTCCCTCTCCTCCAGCCCCCCTGTCCCTCTCCTCCAGCCCCCCTGTCCCTCTCCTCCAGCCCCCTGTCCCTCTCCTCCAGCCCCCTGTCCCTCTCCTCCAGCCCCCTGTCTCTCCTCCAGCCCCTCCCCTGTCCCTCTCCTCCAGCCCCCCTGTCTCTCCTCCAGCCCCTCCCCTGTCCCTCTCCTCCAGCCCCTCCCTGTCTCTCCTCCAGCCCCCTGTCCCTCTCCTCCAGCCCCCTGTCCCTCTCCCCCACCCCCTGTCCCCCTGTCCCTCTCCTCCAGCCCCTCCCCCCTGTCCCTCTCCTCCAGCCCCCTGTCTCTCCTCCAGCCCCTCCCCACCCCCTGTCCCTCTCCTCCAGCCCCCCTGTCTCTCCTCCAGCCCCTCCACACCCCCTGTCCCTCTCCTCCAGCCCCCTGTCCCTCTCCTCCAGCCCCCTGTCTCTCCTCCAGCCCCTCCCCACCCCCTGTCCCCCTGTCCCTCTCCTCCAGCCCCCCTGTCTCTCCTCCAGCCCCTCCCCACCCCTGTCCCCCTGTCCCTCTCCTCCAGCCCCCCTGTCCCTCCTCCAGCCCCTCCTGTCTCTCCTCCAGCCCCTCCCCACCCCCTGTCCCCCTGTCCCTCTCCTCCAGCCCCCCCTGTCCCTCTCCTCCAGCCCCCCTGTCTCTCCTCCAGCCCCTCCCCACCCCCTGTCTCTCCTCCAGCCCCCTCCCCACCCCCTGTCCCTCTCCTCCAGCCCCCTGTCTCTCCTCCAGCCCCTCCCCACCCCCTGTCTCTCCTCCAGCCCCTCCCTGTCTCTCCTCCAGCCCCTCCCCACCCCCTGTCCCTCCTCAGCCCCTCCCCACCCCTGTCCCTCTCCTCCAGCCCCCCTCCCCCTGTCCCTCTCCTCCAGCCCCCTGTCTCTCCTCCAGCCCTCCCCACCCCTGTCCCTCTCCTCCAGCCCCTCCCCACCCCCTGTCTCTCCTCCAGCCCCACCCCTGTCCCCCTGTCCCCCTGTCCCTCTCCTCCAGCCCCCTGTCTCTCCTCCAGCCCCCCTGTCCCTCTCCTCCAGCCCCTCCCCACCCCCTGTCCCTCTCCTCCAGCCCCCTGTCCCTCTCCTCCAGCCCCCTGTCCCTCTCCTCCAGCCCCCCTGTCCCTCTCCTCCAGCCCCCCTGTCCCTCTCCTCCAGCCCCCTGTCTCTCCTCCAGCCCCTCCCCTGTCCCTCTCCTCCAGCCCCCCTGTCTCTCCTCCAGCCCCTCCCCCTGTCCCTCTCCTCCAGCCCCTCCCTGTCTCTCCTCCAGCCCCCTGTCCCTCTCCTCCAGCCCCCCCTGTCCCTCTCCTCCAGCCCCCTGTCCCTCTCCCCCACCCCTGTCCCCCTGTCCCTCTCCTCCAGCCCCTCCCCTGTCCCTCTCCTCCAGCCCCCTGTCCCTCTCCTCCAGCCCCTCCCACCCCCTGTCCCTCTCCTCCAGCCCCTCCCCTGTCCCTCTCCTCCAGCCCCCTGTCTCTCCTCCAGCCCCCTCCCACCCCCTGTCCCTCTCCTCCAGCCCCCTGTCTCTCCAGCCCCCTGTCCCTCTCCTCCAGCCCCCCTGTCTCTCCTCCAGCCCCACCCCTGTCCCCCTGTCCCCCTGTCCCTCTCCTCCAGCCCCCCCGTCTCTCCTCCAGCCCCCCTGTCCCTCTCCTCCAGCCCCTCCCCACCCCCTGTCTCTCCTCCAGCCCCACCCCCTGTCCCCCTGTCCCCTGTCCCTCTCCTCCAGCCCCCTGTCTCTCCTCCAGCCCCCTGTCCCTC